>NC_066573.1:5163959-5243959 GCF_024679095.1 Eriocheir sinensis | reverse complement strand
CCTTCCCCTCTTCCTCCTTCTCAATTTCTCCATCTTCTCCATCAGGCCTCCTCGTTCTCTTGTCTCCCTCTCCCTCTTTCCTCATGTCCTTTCTTCCTTCCCTCCTTTATTGTTCTCCGTCTTCTCCACTTTTCCTCTTTTGCCTCTCCGTTACTTATTTCTCCTACTTCAACTCCACCTTTTCTTCCTCCTTCTCCTTCAGTTCTCTTTGTTTCCTTCTAGTTTTCCATTTCCTCTCGCCTCATATCCTTTCTTTTTTCCTTCACCCTTCATCTCCTACTTTTATTCCTTTTCTTCTTCCATTTCAGTCCCCCTCGTCCTCGTCTAGCTTCCCCATTCTCCTTCTCATTTTCTTTATTTCCTTTCGTCCTTCATCTCTTCCACCGTGTTGCACAATTAAACAAGAATTACCCGCCCTGACTACCCTTGACGCGCTGCTGTCGGGCGTAAAACTCTACCGAACGACCCAAGGCGGCCCAACGACCCTGCCTGAGTGACGGACGACCGAGAGAGAGAGAGAGAGAGAGAGAGAGAGAGAGAGAGAGAGAGAGAGAGAGAGAAGGGTAATGTGATGTTTTTGCCACCTTCAAGAGTTTCAGGTCAGGCGAGGATAACATTGGAGGTTGTTTTCAGAATTTTAACAGAGGTTCAGATTTCCTCTCTTTAGTGTTTGGTGGTGGTGGTGTTGCAATGGCCGTCGTGCAGCTGTGTTTCTCTCTCTCTCTCTCTCTCTTTCTTTCTTTTCTCCTCTTGCATTATATATTCGCTTCACGCACGAATATTCCTCACCTCGTTTATCAGCTGCTTCGTTTTCTATCTATTTTTCATTTTCATTTTTCCTTTTCTATTTTCTTTTCTTCATTCTCCCCTTGGCGGTGGTCGGGATGCTGTTCTCGTTTCTCGTAGATGCTGAAGCCGCGGGTACGATCAGGGTGCAAAAGCGAGGATGTAGGAAAGTGATTGGAAGTGCAAGGGATCAAATTCTATTCACCGGTTTGGGTTTCCACGTTCAGGTGTGTTGTGTGAGACCTCTTCTTGTTCTTGCTTTGTTGTTGTTGTTGTTGTTGTTGTTGTTGTTGTTGTTACTATTGTTGTTGCTACTGTTGGTCTTTCTCATTCGCAAAATCATCTTTCATTTTTATTGTTTCTGTTGTTCTTGTTTTTCTTTTTGTTCTTGTTCTTCTTGCTCTTGTTTTTCTTCTTCATCCTCTCCTTTTCACCCATAATCATACTTTTCATCATTCTCTTTTTTTCATTTCATTTTCTTGTTATTTCTTCCTTTCCATTTTTCTCTTCTTCATTCTCCTCCTCTTCCTACTCTTCTTCCTCCTCATCTCTCCATCTTCCTCCTCCTCTTTCTATTCCTCTTCCTCTTTATCGTTTCTCATCCCTCGCTTCTTTTTCGCCTCGTTCCCAAACATATTTTTTCATGAATTTTCTTTTAACTTCTCTTTCCAAATCCTTGTGAAATCTGAGAGTTCGCTTGCTAATGCTTCTGAAGGGGAGAGAGAGAGAGAGAGAGAGAGAGAGAGAGAGAGAGAGGCATATGTATCTCTCTCTCTCTCTCTCTCTCTCTCTCCCACACCCCACCCAGGATCAGCAGATACAAGCGACAACCTGAAAGTCGTCTTAAACCTCTTGACTGAAGTGCCTTAGATCTCAGGAGGACTTCCGGGACTCAAACTCGGGGCGTCTCATCTCTCTCTCTCTCTCTCTCTCTCTCTCTCTCTCTCTCTCTCTCTCTCTCTCTCTCTCTCTCTCTTGATGGTGACAGTGGTGTTTGGTCGTTATTTTATCGATGCTTATGGCGGTTGTTTATGTTGTTGCCGTTTTAACTTTTATCGTTGCTATCGTAGGTGTTGGTGGTAGTGGTGGTGGTGGTTATGAGGCACTTGGGGGTGATGGTGGTTGCCATGGATACGGAGGTACTTGGTTGATATTGCTGTTGTTGTTGTTGGTGGTGGTGGTGGTGGTTGTGGTGGGGGTCGTGGTGGTGGTGATTGTGGTGTTGGTGGTGGTGAGGTGGTTGGGTTGATGATGGTGATGGTGGTTGCTATGGATACGGTGGTTACTGGTGGTTGTTGTTGTTGTTGATTGTGGTGTTGAGGACGGCTGTGCTAGCGGTGAAAAATTAGACGGATTAAGTTCGCGTTGGTTTACGAGGGGCTTAACGAGGCCGGCGGGATGTTTACATACGTGAGGCTGCGTCCAGTCGCTCGCTGAATTAATAAAATCTTTCGGAAATAGTTTATTATCAGGTCAACTGACAAACACGCGGCCACGTTCATTAATAAGCTCATGCTGCATGCTGAGTGCACTGTGTGACCTGAGTTTTAAATTGTTTCCAAACGTGTGGCAGTGACAAATATGAAACAAATATCAACCTTTCCATCGGTTCAGTATTCACTATAATTAAGTCTACGGTCGAGTCATGCCACGTTTAACTTATTATCTTTGTACATGCACTAGACATATTGTGTTGTGGAAAGCGTTCGGAAAAACTTTTGTCCTTCAATTGTTCAGTAGCGAATTCTTCTGCTGGCACTGCTGCTGATGATGATATTGGTAATGAACAAGAATAACGCATAAAAACTATATTCTCTATCCAAATTTCCGTAACAATCCATGATTTTTTTCAGATCAGTGTTTTCTTTACAGCTTAAAGGTTACCAAAACATGTTCATCTCTGATTTCTTCATCCATGATTTAAGTCAGATTGGCGTTCAGTTTCCATCCACGTGCCCGGAGGATTGCCGAGGAATCGTCTGAGTCCATTCAGTTCGCTTCTAGCAGCGGGTCGGCCTCATTTAAGAGATTTTAATTGGTACTTCCTACCAGTGCCTCCCATTAGTGCAGGCTTTGTTGTGTGGCTTCCTCCCTGCCCGTCTGCCGGAGAGAGAGAGAGAGAGAGAGAGAGAGAGAGAGAGAGAGAGAGAGAGAGAAGAAGAAAGAAAAGAGAAAGAAAAAGAAAAAAAATATGGGATAGAAGAAAAAGAAGTTGAAGAGGTGATGCCAATAACAAAGAAACAAACAAAGAAGCATCGCAACATCATCACATCAACAACAAAGACAAGCCAGAAGAAGGAAGAAAAGAAGTGAAAAGAAAAAAAAGAGAAAATAAGAAAAGAAAGGATGAAAATTGGAAGTGGAGGAGGTGATACTGTAACAACTAAGGAAGCATAACAACATCAATCGCAATAGTAAAAAAAACAAGCCAACTGCGAAACAATACATATGTACCCACGCGTTCTCGCCCACGTCAGGAAATCTGGGTCCCTTGCCGGTGTGTGTGAGCGTGAGAGGATGGTAATAAGGCCACTTCGAGCCCCTTATGTTCCCTTGCAACTTGGTATTCTTGGCGCTGACCTACTGATGACTATTGATTCTGGCAGACATATAGGGAATGAGATTGATAGGCAGGAGGAGGAGGGGAAGGATGAAGAGGTAGTATAGGAAGGGGAGGAGGAGGAGGAGGGATAGAGGAAGTGAGGGAATAAAGAAGGGAGAGGGGACTGTGTGAGGCTTCTATAGAAAATCAGAACGTAGTTACGATTGTTACTGGAAGAAAAGATTCAGAAGGTAAAGAAAAAAAATGAATAGTACTTTGATGGAAAGATGGGAAGAACAGAGAATGGAAAAAGGAAGAAAAAAGGACTTGTAGAGGCAAGGGCAGGAAAAATATAGGAAAAGGGAAGGGAATAAGTGAGGAAGGGGGAAGGGCGTCTAAAAGAACTATAGAAATGTAGCAGAGGAAACATCTTAAAAGAGAAAGAAGGAATAGTTAGAGAGAGTCCTAGTGTCTTATAAGCTAAACATTTTGCTTTTGTAGAAGAACACAAAACTTGCCTTAGAGAGAGAGAGAGAGAGAGAGAGAGAGAGAGAGAGAGAGAGAGAGAGAGAGAGAGAGAGAGAGAGAGAGAGAGAGAGAGAGAGAGAGAGTTGGGCTACCCTAATACAAGTTTAATAGAAATGAAGACCTCTAATTACTTTTACAACCTTGACCTTGCCATACGTATCATTCTCTCTCTCTCTCCGCAGAACCAATCGCCCCGATCACAATGGCTTCCTTAATCAGACTCAATCTCACTTTGATCACGAAAGAGTTCAATTTTCACTTGAGACCAGAACAAAGGGAGTCGTTGCCCTTTGTTTCGGTGAGTTCTCATGATATGTGTGTGTGTGTGTGTGTGTGTGTGTGTGTGTGTGTGTTTGCCTGCAAGGATTCAGCGTGACGCCAGATTCAGCCGCCTGGGAGTCTGAAAGAGAGTCGGCGGCCCTTGAAAAGTGAGCAAGCATGTCCGTCGAGGTACAAGAGCTCGGTGCCGCGAAAGCTGGCGAGGTATTCAGACGTAGCGAGGATGAGGAGACACACGCTGCCGGGTTGTTTATTTACGTATCTATTTTGTTATTCATTTTCGGAGTTCGCGAGGCTTTTCAAGGAGTACGATAATTTTAAAGAGATAGAAACTGTGTTCTGAGTTGGAATGCGTCATGAATTCAGATGGGGAAAGATATGGTAAAGAATGCGGAAACTAATGAAGGTACAAGTAAAATGTGTTGGATATTGGAGAAAAAGATAATAGTCTGAAAATATGTTTAAAATACGATTGATATGTTGAATGAAAAGATTAGAACAGACTTCTAACAGAAGGAAGAAACCTGTACAATAAAAAAAGAATGAATACGATGTTCCTGCCCTTATTAACCTGAAAAGGTGGTGAAATTATAAGTCGTATGTTTAATAAAAAGAGGGTAGATGAACGAAAGGAACGAAGCTATATAAAAGGGGAGAGAATACCACAGCCGACGCTACCACACCTGAAAAGTTTTTGATAATACGAGTAATTTGTTGAATAAAAAGAAGATAGACGAACAGAAGGAACAAAGCTATATAAAAAAAAAGAGAGAATGCTATAGCTCCCCCTGCGAGTTCCGAAAAGCCTTGCCATTGAGCTTTTCCCAGACAGAGTTCAAGGGTGACGGCTGGCCAGACTCTCCGGACGGCCCATCAAAGCCTGGCACGAAGCCCCGCAGCAGCCCACGCCCAGACAATAGATGCTTGGGTGGATTGGCGGCCCGTCGGAAGCCAGGCGCGCACGACCAATACACAGGAGTTACACGACGATGATGATGACGATAATGATGATGATGATGATGATGATGATGATGATGATGATGATGATGATTGGGCTACAGGAATACAGGACATGGGGAGAGGTGTAAGGCGAGTGAACAATAGATTTAATGGTGACTGGTAAATGGAGAACAGTCGGAATATTTGGTACAAAGGTTCTTAGATGATGATGATGATGATGATGATGATGATGATTGGGCTACAGGAATACAGGACATGGGGAGAGGTTCAAGGCGAATGAACAATAGATTTAATGGTGACAAATAAATGGAGAACAGTCGGAATATTTGGTACAAAGATTCTTAGAAGATGATGATGATGATGATGATGATGATGATGATGATGACTAAAGACTAAATCACGATAAGACAAAGAAAATGACGCAGTAACAGCCACGTTAAATTCTCTGGTATACAAGCTACTGAATTATGATGACAATTATGATGACCTGATTGAGCCACGTCGACTCAGAGGCTGAAGACGTAGTATCGATCGATTTAATGGAGACACGGAATGGCCCTCAGTCACGTTCTTCGGTAAACAAGGTTATGATGACTAGCAGGCTTCAGGATGTGGAACGAAAACTGACGTGGAAAAAGAAGTTTGGTTCATTTGGTGACAGCCACAAAATTTTAGTCATCCCTTCGATTTGTGAGGGGGAAAATAAAGGGTTTGAATCGCCCAGGAAAGGTCATTGTACCTGTTTAAAACGAGTAAGGAGAGAGTGGAGAAGAGAAGAAAGAGAAATAGACAGGACAAGACAGGAGATACGAGGGAGCAGAGTAAAGCAGAAGAGAGGAGAAGCGAAGAGAAGGAAAGTAGAGGAGAAGAGGAGAAAAGAGAAGCGAGGAGATAAGGACAGGGCGGAGATTCGTAAAGCAGAAGAGAGGAGAAGCGAAGAGAAGGAAAGTAGAGGAGAAGAGGAGAAAAGAGAAGAGAGGAGATGAGGACAGGGCGGAGATTCGAGGAAAGCAGAGTAAAGGAAAAGAGAGGAAAAGAAATTACGAGACGATAAGGAAGAGATGAGATGAGATTGGAGAGATGAGAGGGAAGGAGAGGATAATGAAAAGCAGATGAAAAAAAAAAATCACAGACAAACGTGAATTTATAAAGACTTCGAATGCATATACAAAAACCCAAATCTTTCACATAACACACACTCCGTCCCCTCGCTCGCTTCCTCCCCTTTCAGAGTCAACAGATGCATACGTTGCCCTCTCCCTTCCCGGCCTCTCCCTTACCTCGCCTCCCTTCCCCGGCCTCTCCCTCACCTCGCCTCCCTCCCCGGCCTCTCCCTTACCTCGCCTCCCTTCCCCGGCCTCTCCCTTCCTTGAGCTTCCGTCAAATTAAACAAACCAAACTCCCGTAATTAATCACTAGGGGTCGTAATGAGGACATGTATACAGACAAACAGGCAGGGACATACAGATAAATACGAGATATTGAAATACATATAGTAAGATAGGGGGAGAGATAGATAGACGGACAGACAGACAGACAGACATGCCTACATACATTCATATATACATAATGGAAAAAGGAGAAGGGGGGACGGAAGGAAGGTAGATAGATAGACAGTAAGTTGATGGTTAGGAAGGGAGAGAGAGTTAGGTATGTAGGTGAGTAGGTCAGTAAGTAGGAACGAAGGGAGAAGGAAAGAAAGAAGGAAAAAGAAAAAAAAGAAAGAAATGGAGGAAAAACGAAGGAATTGATAGGATAGAGAAAAGAAAGGCAGGTAATTTTAAAAAAGAGGTGAAGGAAGGGAGGACGGGAGATAAAGAGGGAGAGAGGAAGGAACGGAGGGAGAACGTGCGTGGTGAGGGGAAAGAAAGCAGCAGGAGGAGGAGGAAGAGGAGGAGGAGGAGGAGGAGGAGGAGGACAATGTGTACCCAACGAAAATGTGTCTCGGTAAAATTTAGCCCTAAGAGGTTCAATAAATTTTCGGTGTGCTCATTTGTATACTGAGGACACCCCCCAAAGCCCTCCTCCCCCATGCCTCCTTCCTCCTTCCCCCGCCCTATCCTCCCCCCCCCCCTCCTCCGTGTCCTCTCTCCCCCCTTCCCCGCTTTTGTCACCTCGTTTCTCTACTCTAAATTATGAAGCTTTAATATTATGTATGAGTTTTTTCTTCAGCCACAAATTCTTCTTATCTTTTCATTTTCGTGTGGAAGTTTTGATGTGTCTGTTTATCTTTCTGATTGAGTTTGTCTGTTTATTTATGCCTCGATCTTTTCATGGGGGAATTATGTCTTAACTATTTTTTTTTATTTAAGTTTTTTTGGGGGGTAATTTCTTTCCTTTTCTCTTTCTTTCTTGCTTCATTGCTTCGTTTTTCTTTCTTTCTTCCGTCCTACTGTATTTTTTTGCTTTGGTATTTAATTTTTTTTTCTTTCATTTTCATTCTGTATTTTCTCATCCCATCATTCCTTCTTTCTGTTCTAATCTATTTACCACTTCTTGTTTTCATTCTATCGGTTTTTAATTCTCTCTCTCTCTCTCTCTCTCTCTCTCTCTCTCTCTCTCTCTCTCTCTCTCTCTCTCTCTCTCTCTCTCTCTCTCTCTCTCTCTCTCTCTCTCTCTCTCTCTCTCTCTCTCATGGACATCCTTCTTCTTTCTCTGTGACCTCATTCTTCTTCTTTTGTTCTAGCCTTTCCATTCTCCTTCCTCCTTTGTTTTCATCTCCGTCAATTTCATCTCTTCTTTCATCTCCTCTTCATCGTCTTCATGTGATTTATTACCCTCCTTCCTCCCTGCCTTTTGCTTTTTTTTTTTTCACCTTGCTTTTCATCTTCTTCATCTCCCCCCTCTTCCTCCTCCTCCTCCTCCTCCTTCTCCTCGTCACCGTCCCCATTTTTCGTTTTCTGGTCTGCTTTTGTTTCTTTCGTCTTCATCATCATTATTTTCGTCTTCCTCTCTTTCTTCTTTTTTTTCCTTTTTTTTTCTTTTTTCTGTCTTCTTCTTCTTCTTCTTCTTCTTCTTCTTCTTTTCTTTCTTTCTTTCTTTCTTTCTTTCTTTCTTTCTTTCTTTCTTTCTTCTTCTTCTTCTTCTTCTTTTTCCTCTTCCTCTTCTCAATGTTGTTGTTGTTGTGTCTTCTGTTGTTGATATTCTTCGGCCTTAGATAAGAGCAGAGAAACATCAAATACTATAAGCTACAAAGTCCTTAGCCCCGACGCGCCATGAACGGACAGTTAAGGATCTAAGGAACAAAAAGTAGGAGCTAGATAATAAGAATGAAAATAAGGTTTGAAGAAAATGAGAAGATCAGTCAACAAGGTATCGGTATTTTTTTGTATTCTTTTTTAAGTTAGATAGATTAAGTGACGTTCGGTTAGATATTAATTATTACGTGTATAAAAGAGCATTACGGATTAAGGCATGATTACATATGATTACGTTAACGCTGATTCTCTCTCTCTCTCTCTCTCTCTCTCTCTCTCTCTCTCTCTCTCTCTCTCTCTCTCTCTCTCTCTCTCTCTCTCTCTCTCTCTCTCTCTCTCTCTCTTTTTTTGGTGTTGAATCTCGGGAACACAGTGAGAAAAGAAAGAAAGGGATTGAAAGATGAGAGAGAGAGAGAGAGAGAGAGAGAGAGAGAGAGAGAGAGAGAGAGAGAGAGAGAGAGAGAGAGAGAGAGAGAGATTTTGCTGGTTAGAAGAGAGAAAGCAACTCCCTCCTCCTCCTCCTCCTCCTCCTCCTCCTCCTCTTCTTCTTCTTCTTCTTCTTCTTCTTCTTCTTCTTCTTCTTCTTCTTCTTCCTCCTCCTCCCATTGAAAGCAAATTGTCGGATAATCTGAAGTGAATTAGCGCAGTTGTTTTGACAGGCACTAAAAGACCAGACCCACAAAAACAGAAGCCGCGCCGTCTATAACAAATGATAAACGACTTGAGGGAAAAAAAAAAAACGAAACAAAGACAAAATACAAAGCAAACAGACAGACAAACAAAGACAGAAAAATACAGATTGAAGGAGGAATAAACAACAAAAATAAAGATGAAGGGAAGGAAAGGAAGAGACAGACAAACAAAACAGACAACTTTCCTTAGAAAAAAAAGAAAAAAATGCTCAAATCTGCACGTAGGATAAACTAATGAAGAAAAAAAATGCATGTAGGAAAAAAATAATGAGGAAAACCCACAAAGCTGCACGCGAGGACAAAATGTGGAGTAAAAAGCTAAACAGAGCCGCATGTGAGGAAGAAAAATAACGAAAACAATACGAAGCTGCACATGAGAAATAAAAGGAACCTAAAGAAATCACTGAGCCTGGTTTTTCTTTTGTTTTTATCGTGTGGTTTAATTTATATTCCTATTTTCTTTTTCTTTTTCTTTTTCCCCTTTTTTTTTGAGAGGTGGTCGAGGTGGAGAGATTGGGGTAACCTGAGAACTCCAGGTGATAAATTCTTGTGTGTTTGTTTGCAGGAGAGAGAGAGAGAGAGAGAGAGAGAGAGAGAGAGAGAGAGAGAGAGAGAGAGAGAGCTTTTCCCTCATCACTTCTGGAGGTGACACTTGTTTTTCTCCTGACTCAACCCGCTGGAATGAGGGGCAAAGGGCAACGGGAGGAAAATATAACCCTCTTCTAATCCTCCTCCCTTCTTTCCCTTCCCTCTCTCTCTTCCTTTTCTATCTCTGTGGCTTCCCAAGTTTCCACTCCTTCATCTTCCTTCCCCTTCTTTCCCTCCCTTCTTTCTCTTCCTTCTCTATCTCTGTGGCTTTCCAATTCTCCACGCCTTCATCTTCCTTCCCCTTCTTTCCTTCCCCTCTTTCTCTTCCTTCTCTATCTCTGTGGCTTCCCAATTCTCCACTCCTTCATCTTCCTTCCCCTTCTTTCCCTCCCTTCTTTCTCTTCCTTCTCTATCTCTGTGGCTTCCCAATTCTCCACGCCTTCATCTTCCTTCCCCTTCTTTCCCTCCCTTCTTTCTCTTCCTTCTCTATCTCTGTGGCTTCCCAATTCTCCACTCCTTCATCTTCCTTCCCCTTCTTTCCCTTCCCTCTCTCTCTTCCTTGTGTATCTCTGTGGCTTCCCAATTCTCCACTCCTTCATCTTCCTTCCCTCTTCCTTCCCTCTCTTCCTTGTGTATCTCTGTGGCTTCCCAATTCTCCACTCCTTCATCTTCCTTCCCCTTCTTTCCCTTCCCTCTCTCTCTTCCTTGTGTATCTCTGTGGCTTCCCAATTCTCCACTCCTTCATCTTCCTTCCCCTTCTTTCCCTCCCCTTTTTCTCATCCGTATCTATCTCTGTGGCTTCCCAATTCTCCACTCCTTCATCTTCCTTCCCCTTCTTCCCTCTCCTCTTTCTCTTCCTTCTCTATCTCTGTGGCTTTCCAATTCTCCACTCCTTCATCTTCCTTCCCCTTCTTTCTCTATCTCTGTGGCTTCCCAATTCTCCACTCCTTCATCTTCCTTCCCCTTCTTCCCTCTCCTCTTTCTCTTCCTTCTCTATCTCTGTGGCTTTCCAATTCTCCACTCCTTCATCTTCCTTCCCCTTCTTCCCTCTCCTCTTTCTCTTCCTTCTCTATCTCTGTGGCTTTCCAATTCTCCACGCCTTCATCTTCCTTCCCCTTTTTCCCTCTCCTCTTTCTCTTCCTTTTCTATATCTGTGGCTTTCCAATAATTCTCCACTCCTTCATCTTCCTTCCCCTTTATCCCTCCCTTCTTTCATTGGTTTCCTCACCCCTTCATCTCATCTCATCTGAAGTGTCTTTTTTATGCATTTCTCGCTAAACTTAACCTACAATACACGAGTAATTTTTCCCGAATCGAGTCGCTGCCCTTCTTCACCCACTCCCTTTCCTTTCTTTCCCTCTTGTGTTCATTCCTTCCTTCTGCCTTTGCTCTTCACGCCTTCCTTCCTTTCCCTTAGGTCTTCCCTTCGTCAGGTGCAATGAGATAGTGTTTTGGTGGATGGTACTACTGGAAGGCTTTAAAGTTTTGAGAATACGTAAAATATAAACCGTTCTTCTTTATTTTGTATGCTGTTGTTTTCTTGTTTTTTTTTTTTGGTATTTTGTGTTCTACTTATAAACTGATTGGTGTTTTTATTGTTATTGTTTTTGTTGTTCTTATGCTTGTTCTTCTTCATTATCAATTTTATTCTTCATCTGTTCATACTTTTTTTCGTCACTGTAATTGTCGCCCTCCTCCTTCCTCCTCATGTCCTTGCTTTCATCATCCTTATGCTTTCAATACTTCTAATACGCCTTATACTGCTTCTCCTTTCCTTCCACCACCACCACCACCACCACCACCAGTTCCATTACCACCACCCCTACCACCACCACCACCACCACCACCAATTTTCCTCCCTCATTTTTCTTTCCCGGCCCCATCACTTTTTTCTCCAGGACATCAGCGAGCCAGCATGTTACCCCCGAGGCCCAACCCACACCGAGGCACCCATAGCCACCCCTTCACGCCCCTCTCCCCCTTGGCCGCTCCAAAAAATAATGGGTCACTGCCTCCGAGCACGATTTTCACATTATCATTTGCATAACAAGCACACTATATTGACCGAGGCCCCCGCTGTGTGTGTGTGTGTGTGTGTGTGTGTGTGTGTGTGTGTGTGTGGGTATGTGTGTTATAAAGGGGGATGTATGGAAGGGACATATGCAAGGAGGGGAAGCATAGGGGTGATAACGAAGGGAAGGTGCGATGGGTGGAGGTGATAGAGTGAAGATGTGTTTTGAAAGGGAAAAGGGTAGATGGTATGGTGTAGAGGCACAGTGTGATGGAAGGAGCGAAGATATTGTGACGGAAACGTGTGTGTGGGAAGAGAATGGATGTTAAATGAAGCGGAGTGAATTCTGTGAGGTGGAGGGGGAATGGGCGCTGCAGATGGAGGTTTTGTATGGGTGTGGGTGGGGCGGTACGGACTGGGGGGTTGATTGGGTACGATTACGTTTTCTTTTCCTTTCGTTGGTGTGGAAAAGGTTCGAGATGTAGTTGTTATTTGTTGCTGTTATTGTTGTTGTTGGTGGTGGTTGTCATGTGCTGTTGTTGATGTTGTTGTGGTTGTTGTTGGTGGTGGTGGTCACTTGGAAAATAAAAATGAAACTGAAATATTGGTGAATGTTGTCGATGAAAATTCTGCATACGAGATTTTTGTTCCGTTTTTTTTTTTCTATTCCTTATTTTTATTTTCCCATTAGACCGATACAAAATTCAGAAACTATGGCCCGACTGCGACGTGGTGTTAGCGATGAAACGAAAACGATTTTGTCACATTTTTCGCCCGGCATTTTTATTTTACTATCAAGGTTTTTCTATAGTCCTTCCTCTTCCACGAATAATGCTAGTCACTGTTCTGCTCATACCATCTCTCTATCGTCTCTACCATCATCATTTTGTCTTCCTCTTCCACTTCTATAATTTATCACTGTCACACTTTTTCTTCCTTATAACCTTCACCTATTTATCAACTCTGCTCTTCCTTGTGACGTCTGTAATCTAATCACCTTTCCTTCCTCCTTCACTTCTAAGACTAACCTCACCTGCTCTTCCCCCTAGCATCTGCATCATCATCTTCATCCTCCCTTTCTCCTTTACCTGTTTAGCAAGTCACTGTCACACCTGCCTTTTACCTTTAATGTCTCTATTATGATCGCCTTCCCTTTCTTCTTCACCCTCTTGCATCCATCAACATCATCTTTCCTTTCTCCTTCGCCTCTTCAGTCAGTGTCACATCTGCCATTTCCTTTATCGCCCGCATCATTATCAGCTTCCCTTTCTCCTCCGCCTCCTTACCGAGTCAGTGCTGCTCCCCACACCTGCGTCTCCACCTGCCGCAGGGATACTGACGTCCAGCCCTCACGTGGCACTCACCTCCGGGCTTACTCTCTGTAATACTCGAATAACAATGTGACGTAAACTCTAAGGAAAGGGAAGAGGAATGGAATCGTTAAAGGTGTGAGGTTTTCTGAGTCTCCCCAATGTGTTTTGATGTGTTTCCTCTTTTAAGGTATTGTTACTATTCTTCCTTCTTTTCTCCTCTATTTTCTCTTCCTACTACTACTACTATATCTCCTCAATCGGTCATCGTTTTCCCCATATTTCTTTCACTTCATCTTTGCACTCATCTTTCTTCAACTCTTTTTGTTCGTTTTTTTTCTCTTATTCTTGTTCTTGTTCTCATTTTTGTTCCTCCTCGTCTTTCCTTTTACTTCTTCCTCTTTTTCTTTTCACCTTTTCTTTCTTTCTTTCTCCTCTTCCTCCTTCCTTTCACTTCCTTCTTCTTCCTTGCACCTCCTCCTCCTCCTCCTCCTCCATACTTTCATTTCCTCCTCCTCCTCGTCTTCCTCATCTTCTTATTCCTCCTCTTCCTTTTACTCTTCCTCTTACTCTTCATCCCATTCTTCTTTCTTCTCTTCCTCCTCATCTTCCTCATCTTCCTCCTTCTCTTCTTTCCTCTACCCCCCCTCCCCCCTCATTCCTGAAGCGTGATGGGCCAGCTTTCAGAGCCCCCTGTTTGTGGCTGGACAGAGGCATTTTAGCAGTATTTGCCCAGCCGCCGGCCTCTGTTTGGCTTGGTAATAAAGACAACGTTAGCAATCACTTAGCGTGCCCACGTGACCCGCAGCGCGCCTAGACCAGCCTCGGGGACACAGACGCTGGTGGGCTTGAAGGGAAAGAGGTTAGATGACGTCATGCAGTGCTCGGTTTCGTGAAGGGAGTGGGAGATTGTTTTTCTCCATTTTTTCTTCATTTTTATCTTTATTTCTTCCTTCCTTATTTTAAACTTCTTTCTTCTGTCTTCTTTATTTTCTGTTTCCATTTCTTTCTTTCTTTCTTTCATCTTTTTCTCTTCACTTATCTCTATTTTTTTTATTTTCTTCCTTTCATTTCTTTTTCTCGATGTCTTAACTTCTTTCTTTTTTTATAGTGTGCTTTAGGTCTTTCTTTCTCTTGCTTTTTTATTATTTTCATTGGAGTATTTCCTTTCTTTCTCCCTTTCTTTCGTTTCTCTCTTCCTTTCTTTCATTTCTTATTCCTTTCTCTCTTTCTTTTCTTTTCTTTTGCTGTTAGCCATTAACAAGTGTGCACAGCATGAAGTATCGCCGTAAACAGACAGAAGGAAAGAAAGATAAACAGACAGATGGCAAGAAAAATATACGCAGACACTCAGACAGGCAAACAGACACACACATACACACACACACACACACACATACACACACACACACACACACACCGTCCCTCTTTCTCATCTACGGCAGTAAAAATAACCAACAACTACAAAAGTTACGACTCCTACTACTACTACTACTACTACTACTACTACTACTACTACTACTACTACTTTTGCTACTCTTTATAATATTGCAACATCCCTTACGGCAAGAGTAACGAATATCAATAATAATAATAATAATAATAATAATAATAATAATAATAATAATAATAATAATAATAATAATAATAATAATAATAAAACAAATAATAGTAATGATAATCTTCCGCGCATCAAAGCTGCTAATATGATTAATTTATATACTTTTATCTCATCCGGCATTTTCTCCCGTGCTAATTTTCTACGGGATTCCAATTAGGTGATTTTTCCTTCAATAACATGTTTTTGCGTGGTGTGTCAAGGCGAAGCGGGAAAGGGTCCGTTACTGTCTTTTTGTCTCGGTGGTTGTGTTTTATGTAAACTGTAATTAGTGACAGGTGGGGCAGGAAGGTGAGGATGGGGGGGGGGGGGGGGCGTATGTACGTGAGCAGAGATAGACAGATAGATAGATAGATAAATTAATAGATAAATAGACGGTTATATAGATTGATAGATAGATAGATAGATAGGTAGATAGAGAGAGAGAGAGAGAGAGAGAGAGAGAGAGAGAGAGATGCAAAAAAACAATAAATTCATAGAAACAGACAAGAAAGCAGAGAGGGAGATACATTCAATAAGACAAACAGACTGCTAGACAGATTAATAAACAGACATACTAGCACAGAAATAATATAAAATGAATAGGAAAATTCTCTCTCTCTCTCTCTCTCTCTCTCTCTCTCTCTCTTCCTCAATTGCCCTGTCTTATCTGGCTCATAACTCAACCTAACCTTCCGCTTCCTCTTCCTCCTTCTCCTTTTCTTTTTTTCTCTCATACGTCTTCATTCTTTTACTACTCCATTTTCTTGTCTTTCTATTCATCCATTCCGTCACCTTCTCCATTATTTCCTCATTCTTATCTTTACCTTATTTTCCTCCTCCTGTTTTCCGCCTATTCCTTTTTGTTTTCCCGGTGCTCCTCCTCCTCTTCCTTCTTCTCCTCCTCCTCTTCTTCTGTTTCTTGATGTTTATGTTTTGGAACTTTTTTTCTTTAATTTCTTTTATTTATTTCTCATTTATGCAGGATGAAAGTATGAAAATAACAATAATAGAGAAAGAGGTGGAAAAGGAGGAGGAGAAGGAGGAGGAGGAGGAGGAGGAGGAGGAGGAGGAAGAAGAAAAAGATAGATAGATAGATAGATAGACAGGTAGGGACAGAGAGAAGAAGAGGAAGAAGCGAGAGGAAGAGAACGCCCCAAGGAAATCAACTTATCTCTCCGGACACCTGAAATATTGCTCTTACACCCTCTCCCTCCCCTCCCCCCTTCTCTCTCTCTCTCTCTCTCTCTCTCTTCTCCTAATTATCCTCCATTATTTTCATTATTTTCATATTTCAACAAGAGAGAGAGAGAGAGAGAGAGAGAGAGAGAGAGAGAGAGAGAGAGAGAGTGTTTGTAGCGCCCTTTAAAAGATAAAGAAAAAAAAAAGAGGGAGTGTAAAATATAAAGTTTAGAAGAGAACTAAAGATGTGTGTGTGTGTGTGTGTGTGTGTGTGTGTGTGTGTGTGTGAGTGTGTGTGTGTGTGTGAGTGTGTGTGTGTGTGTGTGTGTATGTGTGTGTGTCATATGGATAACGGTATTTTGTTTAATGGAATAATGTATTTTTTTCTGATAATATAACGACACACTATTTCACCAGGAACAAATGTATCGCATATTGATTTTCCATATATCGTATTTACCCATATTCATTTTGCTTCATTCTCCCTTTGCAAAGACCGTTTTCTACTTCGCTCTATGTGTTAGGAAGAAAACGTATGTTAGGAAGAAAACGGGTACAGATTGCCGTAACTTATGCAAGAAGAGAGCACAGACGATGGCGTGGGTTAAGAGTCTCAGGAATATTTCAGGCAGGAGTACAAGCAGATGTGGAGGAGCAGGTTTACGACATGCTATAGACACCAGCTATTTTGGATACTTCGCAAGCAACACGCAGGAAAAAGCAAAAGGTGGAGCTGAACGCGGCATAGTTAAAGATACTAATATTTTCGTTTGGTGTGATGAGGATGGATACGGTTAAGAATGAGCTTATTAGAGGAGCAGCCCAGGTCAAACTGTTTAGAGATGAAGTGAGGGAGTCGAAATTGGGATCGTCTTCACATGTGCGGAGGAGAGACGCTTCATTTGTCGGGAGAAGGATGCTGGGGATGAAGCTGCCAGGTAAGAGAGGGGCATGCAGGAGGTTGACGTGGCAAGATACAGAAGGAAAGA
The DNA here is from genome assembly GCF_024679095.1 of Eriocheir sinensis. Classification (NCBI taxonomy): domain Eukaryota; kingdom Metazoa; phylum Arthropoda; class Malacostraca; order Decapoda; family Varunidae; genus Eriocheir; species Eriocheir sinensis. The sequence goes on along the minus strand of NC_066573.1, from coordinate 5,227,298 downwards.
AGAAAAGGAAACAGATGACACCTAACGGGAGCAGCCAAAATGAGATTAAAACAAATTAATGTGTACTAAGCTGAAATCACCATCATCCATTAATCGTGTCTAAATTTCCTAACGTTATCCACTTTTCTGTGTGTTGTCAGTTTACTCCATATTGCTCCGGCAAATGTTATAATTTTAATTTTCCATCTAATTTTACGCACTCCTGGCCTGACTTGTTCACACAGATGTTGGCATTGTGTTACTTCTGTTGTCCATCTGTTACAAGTTCTACGCAAGATACGATCTGCCCAAGTCAGTTATTTATTTTTAAGCGTCATTTCGATACCACTGACTTTTGCTTTTCCCCAAACCCATGCTGCTTTCTTTTCCTGTCTTTCCATGTTATACACAGCATATTTTTTCATCCCTTTGCGCGCTTCTTGTTTTTTTTTCTGTACGTGTTTCTGAAACGTATTCGAGGACAGGCAGGAAAAGCAGACTGTGCACCACAGACATCATCAAACTCGTGTAGTGACATCACACCTTTTGTCTGTTGTTGAAGGTCAGGTTTGCATATTTTGGCGACACTTTTTAAATATTGTGTGCTTATCAGTAGCCGCCGAACTCGGAAAATCGAATCCCCTCCTACGATTACTTCCATGGAGTTGATTGTTTTCAGTACTTACTCTCAAACTTTCCGATTAAAACCTTTGTGTTTATAAGAAAAGGAGAACATTGGACATAAGTGTTACCATTTTGTCTCCACGTGTTATCCTCTGTAGATAGTCTATATGAACACTACTAAATAAATAAAAAACATAACAAATTCTCTCCCCACCACCAGGTTGACGCAAGGCTGTACTCACCTGTACCAGCAGAGCCCGGCACCTACGACGCCGCACACCGCCACGGCCGTGCAGCCCGCCACCAGCGCTGCGGGAGAGAGAGGCAGGAGTGAGGTGAGGTGAGGCAGGGGTAGGCTGAGTGGTAGCTGGTGCTCTTGCCAACCATATCACGTGCAGAAGTAATTGATGTAGGTACGAGAAGTAGCAGTATAGTAGTAGTAGTAGTAGTAGTAGTAGTAGTAGTAGTAGTGGTAGTAGCAATAAGGGTAAATACAATCATGTCTAACCTTATCAGCTTCAACAGTAACTTATGTGTGTGATGTGTGTGTAATTGTATAAGGGAGAGGGGCCGAGGCAGTGTCAGTATGAGGTGATGGGATGGAGGGCGGCAGCTGGTGTTCTGGGGAGCCTATATTCAGATCCTAATGTAATTTTTCCCTCCTTTCCTCTTTTTGCCCTTCTTGTCCCACCCTCCACTTTCCTATTTCCTCGTTCCTTCACCATAGAAGTAAGTAATGGGAAAGAGTGGTGTGTGTGTATATATTTGATGTAATTGTGTGTGAGAGAGAGAGAGAGAGAGAGAGAGAGAGAGAGAGAGAGAGAGAGAGAGAGAGAGAGAGAGAGAGAGAGAGAGAGAGAGAGAGAATACATCGTTATGATTTTTTTTTTTACAACTAAGGAGACAGTTCTAGGACGTAAAGAAAAATATTAAAAAAAGCCCGCTACTTACTGCTCCTGAATAGAGGTCAAAGGAGTGGCCAAAAAGAGAGGTCAATTTGGTGGGGGTTAATTTTGCAACAATGAACGGAGCACAATACCCGTCCACTCACAAAGGGGAGAGGAACAAAAACTAACAGAGTGCTTAAAACTCTGAACACGTCTGCCCCAGGAACCATGAAGGAATGAAAGAGGGTAAAAAAGGTCACATAAAAGAAGAATTACATCCACACATAAGCCATTCTAAATTAAATAATAAAATCTTTGTGTCACCGAATAAAGGAATAATAGTCTTTCCCATTTTTTAAAGATTACATAAGACAGATAAGTGAAGAATTACCTAATGGATAAATAGTAAACACATAACAAACTAACTAACTCACCATCTTGATCACTTACCCACTCACTCATTAACTCGCTAACTAACTAACTGTGCTATGATCATGAAGCTCGTACATTACCCCCGGACCTCTCGCTAACTAACTAACTGACTAACCAAGAAAGGAAAGACTCTATAACAACATTTCCCTTATCAATCAGGAGCAGACGTAAAACAAATCCTGCACAATACACGCCTAACCAATTATTATAGCTGACTAACCAGAAACGAAAGACTCCATAACAACACATTCCCTATCAAACCAAACGAAACATTAAGCTAATCCCGCTCAACGCCCACACAGTCCCCCCTGAACACACTCCCGTTCTCTCGCTCTACATAACACGGCCGCCAGATACGACCACATCATTTTATGCGACGCTGCAGCAGGACCCTGACCCACGAACGTAACGAGAAACGGCAGTCGTGTGGGCCAGCGGGTCTCCTAACGAACGCTGGAAGGCAGGGCAATAAAGGCAAAGCGAGGCAAGGCGAGGCGAGGGAAGGGAATTAAAGGTTTGAGGCAGGCTCATTTCCTTTCCTTTACTGCTTTTTTGATTATTCGAGTCAGTTCCTAGTTTGTGTCTACGCGAGGACCGTGATAGTGAGTGGGTGGTGGGAAGCTGGAGGGAGGAAGGGGGTTGAAGAAGGCTTGAGGTGATGGTGAGAGGAGGAATAAGGGAATGGAAGGAGTAGAGGGTCCTTTAAGGGGGGTGGGAAGGTGGAAGGAGGAAGGGGGTTGAAGAAGGCTTGAGGTGATGGTGAGAGGAGGAATAAGGGAATGGAAGGAGTAGAGGGACCTGTATCTCTTTCCTTTAGTGTATTATCATGTATTCCTTCTTGCCATGTCTCTACTTATATTTATGGCCACGTGGTACACTGTGGGAGGGAAGAGGTGGAGAGAGAAGGCTATGGAAAGGGTTGCAGCCAAACTCGCACAAGCCAATTCTGTCTCGATGCCCTTCAAGAATCTATTCACTATAAAGCACCACATAATTATAATACAGTAACGAGAGATCTGAGTTAGGTGGACTTTTCCTATGTAATGTGTAGGTTTCTTCATAAACGTATTATAAGCTACAGGTGTGCCGGGGTGACCTGATAGCGATGTAAGTGATGTAAAGAGGAGATGCCCTTTAACGTAGACAAGTGCCAGGTCCTTCAAGTTGGAACGAGGAATAAGAAGTTCGAATACGAAATGCGCGGCGTTAAACTCAAAAGCGTTCAATGCGTCAAAGACTTGGGGGTCAAAATCGCGTCAAACCTCAAATTCTCACAGCAATGCATCGATGCAGCAAATAAAGCGAACAGAATGATGGGCTTCATTAAAAGAAACTTTGTATTCAAGAATAAAGATGTAATACTCCCGCTCTACAACAGTTTAGTCAGACCCCACTTGGAATATGCGGTACAGTTTTGGTCTCCCCACCATGCAAAGGATATTGCTAAATTAGAAGGTGTTCAGCGTCGGGCAACGAAAATGATCCCTTCCTTGCGCAACAAATCCTACGAAGAAAGGCTTTCTACCCTTAACATGTACTCTCTTGAGAAACGTCGCCTCCGAGGAAAACTGATCGAATGTTTTAAAATACTTAATGGTTTCACGAATGTAGACAGATCAACATTGTTTATGATCGATGACACTTTGCGCACGAGGAACAATGGCGTAAAACTCAGATGTAGACAAGTAAATTCAGACTGCACCAAATTTTTCTTCACCAACGTTGTAGTGCGAGAATGGAATAAGCTTCCACCATCAGTGGTCCAGTGTAACACGATTGACTCCTTCAAAAATAAGCTCGACCGTCACTTCCTTCAACTTAATATCAACTAGAGTAGAAATGCAACGTTTTGGAGTCTTCTGATTAATGTAAAATCACTTAGGTTTAAGGACAGACCACCAAGTCTGGACCATGGGGTCTGTGTGGTCTGATTTTCTATGTAAATCTATGTAAATCTATGATATTTTAGGCTAAATTTCGGTCGCCTGTCAAGTTTATAGCCAGGCGAGGAGGGTGTAGTTGGAAGGAGGTGAAGAGGCTCGTGGATCAAAGTTGCCTCTCAAATGATGTTCTTTTCTTCCATATGAACAGCGATTGTTGTGATATTAATTCCCTTACAACTCTCTATCACTACCACTGCTGCTTCGAATGCCCCTCTCGTACAAAAAAGAATGCGGTGCCGTGACGATACTCCAGTGGATCAATCAGTCAGTCAATCAATCAATCAATCAATCGAGAGAAGAAAGAAAGCTATAAGAACGTTGAAGTGACCGGCAACTTTTATTTTTATTTTTTATTTTTCACAGCTAAGGAGACAGTTCTAGGGCATAGAGAGAGAGAAAAAAAAGCCCGCTACTTACTGTTCCTGAATAGAGGTCAAAGGAGTGGCCAAAAAGAGAGGTCAATTTCGGGAGGAGAGGTGACCTGATACCTGCTCACCTTTTCCATTCTGACAGATCTCCTTAATTTTCCACATAAACATTATTAGTCGACGATAACCTCCCTTCCTAACTCTCCCTAACACTATTACTGCAACCTGGAGTGCCCAACGTGTCCAGAGAAAAAAAGGGAACTTATGGGAAGGCGACAAAACACAGGCTAATCAGAATCGTTATCACCTTGTAAATATCTTCCCTTTTAGATGAATGTTTTTTGCTATACAATCATCATCTTCCCTTCATCATCTCTCCTCCTGTCTGCTGTGCTCATTCAGTGACACGCGCCCTTCCTCTCTAGTTGACTCCTCCCCTCATCCCTCGTCACTTAGATACATTTTACATATACAGCTGTTCATCCCCTTCTCGACTCATTCCTCTTATCCACTCATGTTATTCAGTTATTTATGCATTCCATTCGTATGAGTCTCCCTTGTGTGCTCTGGTTATTCATGGCCGTGCGCAGTTCTTCGTCCGGGTTCATTCCTCGTATCCACTCATGCCTTTCAGTTAAACTTTGATCCCGTTCTTGGTTCCTTCCCCGTGTCCGCTCTGGTGATTCTCGTTGCAAGGCGTCAGAGTCAATGATCTGGGTTAGCTCCGTTGAGAGTTATTGATAAGAGTACAGGATGGAAAAAGGGGCCGAGTTTTTTTGTGTTTTTTACAACAAAGGAGACAACTCAAGGGCACAAAAAATGAAACAATAATAAAAAAGAGCCCGCTACTCATTACTGTATTTTTAGTTGCCTGTCATCCATACTCCTACTCCTCCCCCTCCTACTTATACTACTACTTTTACTACTACTTCTGCAACTACCACCACCACCACCACCACCACTACTAATCCTACCCCGCTCCCTCCCTCCAACAATGTCTTGATGATGACATAACTCGAGCAGGCCGACAGTCATTGCCGCCATCCATCATTCTTAACCTGTGCTCGGTAATTACACGTCATTAATATTTCCGAGATTACTGTGCGCGTCGTGTGCCTGGCGGACATAACAATCATGTTGGCATAAACATCTCCGGGGCCTCGGCAGCGGGCACGGACCAGTAACCTCGTCGCAATTACCCCGGACAGCCAACCATTAGGAAGGACAGCAATGCGAGGCCGAAAGAGTGAAGCTACGAGGGATCAACGCTGCCGGATTGTCGTTCTCTGCCTCCAATGTTTGCTAATTTCCAACCCCAAAACTGCCTCCTCGACCCCAATAACTGCCTTCATATATAGTTATCGTTAAAATGGTTAATTATTGGTGTTTTTTGGCAATGGCTATGGCTGAGAAACTGGTAAATACGAGGCTCTGAGTACGATAATCTGGCAACGATGCGAGGGATGTGGCCAAGAGGTGCTACTTATCGAAGGTGTACGATTTTAATAACAAGGGAACATATTTTTCATAATGTGAGCCCGGACAGCCAACCATTAGGAAGGACAGCAATACGAGGCCATAGGATTGAAGCGACGAGGGATGTGACCTCTGGGTGCTAACTTGTCGAAGGTGTACAATTTTAATTAGAGGTGGAAATAATTTTGGTAAGGTGAGTCCGGACAGTCAACCATTAGGAAGGATAACAACACGAGGTCATAGGATTGAAGCGACGAGGGATGTGACCTCTGGGTGCTGACTTGTCAAAGGTGTACGATTTTAATTAGAAGTGAACATATTTTTCATAATGTTAGCCCGGACAGCCAACCATTAGGAAGGACAGCAATACGAGGCCATGGGACTGAAGCGACGAGGGATGTGACCTGTGGGTGCTAACTTGTCAAAGGTGTACAAATTTGATTAGAGGTGGAAATGTTCTTGGTAAGGTGAGTGGGGCATTAATCCATCCATACGAAATCAGAAGACTGAGGCCGCCAAGGATGTGGCCTAGAAGTGCTAAGTTACCCAAGGTCTACGATTTTAATTGGATGTGGAAATAATTTTGGTGAGGTGATTCGGGGCATTAAGCCATTCTGAAGGAAAAGAAAGCGATGCAGAAGACTGAAATTACGAACTGGGTGGCCCAAAGACTCTTAATTCATCAAATGTGTACGATTATATTTAATTAGAAGTGGAAATATAATTGGAAGGCAAGTCGGAACATTAGGCCACTCTGAAGGAAAACATATCGGTGCAGGAGACTGATATTACGAACTGGCTGGCTCAAAGGTGCAAACTCATCATAGGTGCTAACTCGTCATAGGTGCTAACCCATCAAAGGAATTTAATTTGAAACGGGCAGGAAATATTTTGGATAGGAAAGTATGGACTAAGCCATTCTGGAGAAAAAGGAAATGATTCAGAAAATAAGAGCTACGAACTGTTTGACCTAGAAGTTAAAACTCATATTAAAGAGATGCGATTTGAATTCAGAGATAGGAATTAGTTTTGTTAATGAGACGAGAAATATATAACGATTAACAACAGAAAGACCATGAAGAAGATTAATATTATAAAGTGGTTGACTCACACTTGCAAACTCTTCAAAGATACACAGCTTCCATTAAACAGAAGTTCATATTAGCAAGAGAGTAGGAACACTGAAGTGACTCTGAAGGACAAGAAAATAACGTCAAAAAATAAGCTACGGGCTGGCCAACTAATAGGACCTGACTGGTCAAAGGGCACGATTGTAAATAGAGACAAGAATTACTTTTAGTTTGAGAGTTGGAAAATTACACCATTCTTAAAGGAAGCGTTTCAAGAAAGAAAAAAATGACACTACCAACTGGATATATTACGGTAAAGTAGACTAGAGACATTGAAACCTTTAGCATAGTGTCAGTTTTTAGTACGTATACACTATACGATAAAGGAGACACTGCAAAAGCTGAATAAAAATCCCTGTAAAGATTCTGTTTCTGCCAAAGTGCTAGACGAAGAAGAAGCAACCTAGGGAAGAAGTATCAGTTAGCTCCAGAAGGTTCTTACTGCTTCCCTCCCCTCGAAAGAGTTTGAGTGTTATATAAAAAGGTGGAAAGCTCACTAAGAAGAAGGCCTGATAAAATTACCTAACCTAAACTCTCCTCTTTTAACATTTAAGTGGTGTAATGGTACAGTAAAGGAAGGTACGGTAAAAAAAATAACGTTACCTAATCTCTCGTCTTAGAATGTTTTAGTAGTTTAATGGAGGAGGTGCAACAGAAGGAAGGTTCGATTAACAAAAGTAACTTAAGCTAGCCTCTCATCTTAGAATGCTTTAGTGGTATAAGGAGAGAGGTACAGCAGATGGAAGGTTTGATTAACAGAAGTAACCTAAGCTAACCTCTCGTCATAGAATGTTTTAGTGGTATAAGGAGGGAAGTACAGTAGAAGGAACGTTCAGTCAACAAACGTAACCTAACCTAACCTCCCTTCTTTGAACGTTTAAATAGCATAAACTATAAAGGAAGAAGTGGAGGTCAGTAATCATCTTCCTGTAGCTCCCATTGGCCCCTTTTCCCTCTCCCTGCCTTCCTACAACTACATGATCTTCCTTTTCTCACTAATTGCTATCCTATTATTATGATTATCCTTATTCTCGTCGTTATCTTCTTGTGCCTTTGTTCTTTTTCTTTTATTGCTGACTGAATTTCTATAATCTCTCATTGTTCACAATTATATCTTGCTTTCTGTCACTGTTCTCTTTCCCTGTTCACTACTTTTCATTTTTACTCTCTCTGTTCACGTCTGTCCTTCCTTTCGCTCTAATCTGTTTCTCATTTCATCTCTGTTCATCTTCTTTCATTCTCGCGTTATATTTTTTGTGTTCCCTTCTCCCCTTCTATTTTTTTTTTATCTTTCATCTCCTTCCCTTAAGTCCTTTTCACTTCCTTCTATTTCCTCGTTACTCAATATCTGTTCCATTCATCTTCTTTCCTTCTTTCATTTGTATTTTTCTCTGTTACCTCTTCCTCCTCACCCCTTCTATATTTTTCTCTATTCATCTCCTTCCTTTCTTTCATTTCCACCTTTCTCCGGACCCTCGTTACTCAACATCTGTTTCTATTCATCTTCTTGCCAACTTCCATTTTTAGTTTCTTCTGTTAACTCTTCTCCCTCCCTTCCCTTCATTTCCTTCCCTTCTTTCTCTTCCCTCATAACTCATTTCCCTGTCACCACCTTCCCTTCCCGCCTTCTCTTCAACCTGGAAATGACGCGAGTGGACACCGTCACCACCACCACCACCCACCTGTGAAAGTGAGGTCGGAGAGCTGGGCCTGATGGTTGGATCCCGGTGGGTGTTGAACGATGTAGGCCGCCTCTTGGTTGGCTACTGGCGCCCGACGAAGGTGCATGTAGTTCATCGTCTCCGGCTGCGAGGTGGCGGCATTGGCTGGGGGCGGCGAGGTGAGGGCTGTGGAGAGAGGGGGTTGTTAGTAAGGACTGTAGGGGAGTAGGGAGAGTGTGTAAGGTAGCTGTGTTAGTGTTAGTAAGGGTTGTAAAGGGGAGGGAGAGTATGAGGAAGCTGGTTTTAATGTGGTAGGTAGGATGTTAGCAAGGGGTGAAATGGGAGACTGAGAAAGATGTGGTAACATGTTTGGAAAGATGTTAATGAGGGTTGTAAGGGAGGGAATTGGAGTATGAGAAGCTAAGTTAGGCGGATAGATGTTACAATAAGGGCTGTAAAAGGGGAGAGAGTATGAGGGAGCTGTGTTAGTGAGGGAGGGGACGGAAGGGTTTAATTGCTGAGTTAATGCGGGGGAAGGAAAGGGAAGGGTAGGTAAGAGGAAGGACGGAGGGTACTAGGAGTTAACTGGGAGGGGGAAATAGGAGTGTTAATGATATTTGTGATGGGGCTTTGTGAGGGAGGAGAAGGGAGAGTATTGGGTGAGGAGTTTGGAGAAGGAAGGAAGGGTGGATATTAGGTGAGGGGGAGAAGGGGAAGGGAGTTGTATTGACGTTGTGTGATAGGGAGAAGGGAGGTGTTGCGTTAGGAGTTTGGAGAAAGAAGGGAGGGTGGTGCTGGGTGACAGGGAGAATGGAAAAGGGAGTTAGGACGGCTATGAGGAAGAAAAGGGAGGTGGGTGTTGGTTGAGGGGAGAGAGGTGGAAAGGGAGTTGTATTTGTGGCTGTGAGGAAGGAAGGGATGATGGGTGTCGGTTGAGGGGAGAGAGAGAGAGAAAGGGAATTGTAGATGTGGCTGTGAGGAAGAAAGGGATGGTGGGTGTCAGTTGTGGGGAGAGAGAGAGAGAAAGGGAATTGTAGATGTGGCTGTGAGGGAAGAAGGAATGGTGGGTGTCAGTTGTGGGGAGAGAGAGAGAGAGAGAGAAAGGGAGTTGTATTTGTGGCTGTGAGGAAGGAAGGAATGTTGGGTGTCGGTTGTGGGGAGAGAGAGAGAGAAAGGGAGTTGTATTTGTGGCTGTGAGGAAGGAAGGGATAGTGGGTGTCGATTGAGGAGAGAGAGAAAGAAAAGGCGTTATAGGTGTGGCTGTGAGGGGGAGACGGGAGGTGTTTGATGAGGGGAAGGAAGGGAGTGTATAGGGAGAGAGGTAGGAAGGGAGTGTACAGGATGCAGGTCATGAAGGGGCTTAGAGAGGTAAAGAGAACTGACATGCATTCATAAACATCACTAACAATTACTTTTACTTTTAATCGCTATATCTCCTCTAGCATGACATTAATCTAACATCCAATTATCATCATTATTGTTATCGCTCTCTAATGGCGTCAATTATACTCTTTACCTGCAGTTGAAGGTATTTTGCATGACACACCTTTATTGCTACTGTTGTTACCCTCCCTTGGTCCAGAGTAACATTCTTCGCGTTCTTACTCCGGTACCATTACGCTGTTAACATCACTCTTCGTGCACGTTATAGCGCCCGTGTATAGCGTACGTAATATTAGCTCGCAGCAGGTCAGTTCTTTACGCTAATTACAGGTAAGTCAAGACGGAACCGAATTACAAAGCCTTTAGTTATTATTTGTGTACGTAATCTCAGGTAGTGGAAGGTCAGTTTTTTACTCTAATTGTATCGGGAGGTAAGACGGAACCCGCTAATAAAGACGTAGTTAATTTGATGTTTCTTGCTCTCTCTTTCTCTCTCTCTCTCTCAATCTATATCTTTCACAATTGTAACCTCTAACTAAACAAACTCGATAACATCACGGCGGTCAATAGAAGTTTAAACCGTGAACCAATTAATTATTCCTGATTCATTAATATTTCAGGCGAAGAAATTTAATCGTCTTTTTACCTGAGGCGCGCGGGATAGTGTATTGCAATTAATAATAAACGGGAACTACGTACATTGTTTTTGTTTGACTGGGAGAGTGGAGGAGGGAAGGGAAGGGAAGGGAAGGGAAGGGAAGGGAAGGGAGTGGAAAGGAAGGGAAGGGAAAGGAAGGGAAGGGAAGGGAGTGGAAGGGAAGGAAAGGGAAGGTAGTGTAAGGGAAGGGAAGGGAAGGGAAGGGAGTGAAAGGGAAGGGAAAAGAAGGGAAGGGAAGGTAAAGTCAGGGAAGGGAAGGGAAGGGAAAGGAGTGGAAGGGAAGGGAAGGGAAGGGAAGGGAAGAAAAATGAAGGGAAGGGAAGGGAGTGGAAGGGAAGGGAAGGGAAGGGAAGGGAAAAGAAGGGATTGTAAGGGAAGGGAAGGGAAGGGAAGGGAAGGGAGTGAAAGGGAAGGGAAGGGAAGGGAAGGGAAGGGAAGGGAAGGAATGAGAGGAAGAGTGAGGGTTTATTGGGAGCTGTGAAATATGAGAAAGAGGAGAAGAGAAGAAAGAGAGGAGAAGAAAGAGAAGAGAAGAGAAGAAACGAGAAGAGAGGGAAGGGAAGAAAAACGAGATGGAAACACACAACGAACATTAGAGGAAAGGAAAGGAAAGACAACAAAACTGAAGAGGAAAGGAGGAAAGCAAAATAAAATGAAGGTAACGAAATGAAGAAAAAAAAAGTTAGTCGAGTAGGGGAGGAAAGAAAAAAACAAACAAGCAGCTGGGAACCGAACGTGGGCAAGCAACCTGAAGCACTAGGAAGGAAGATACATCATTGTGCGGGGCGATAAAAAAAGCGAGAAGGTGTGTGTCTTGAAAGAGAAGGAAGGGGAGAGAGAAAGAGAAGGAGAGAGGGCGAGTAAAAAATAAAAAAACACCGAAACATGATGGGGAGAGGGAGATACAGCGCATTGAGTGATGGCTTCGATATTTCAAGGGTGAGGGTTGTTGGTACAGTGTGTGTGTGTGTGTGTGTGTGTGTTTGCAATCGAAGGTATACGCAACAAAATATAAAAGTGCTGTGTAGGTTTCCGCTCATGATTTATTTAACGCGTTTTTTCATTTTATTTTTGTAGCCGCAACCTCCACTACTAACCTGCCCGCCACTCCGATGTATTGAAGTTATGCCACGCGCCCACCGGAAGTCGCATTGATAATATAAGAGAGATACTTCACCAACCGGATCCCGCGTCGATATGAACAACTTACGTCACACCCACCCCAGCCGAGCGCCGCTTTGGTGTATTAAATTTATGCTTCATAGACAACACGAGCGAGGGCCTCTTCGATATATTAGAACTGAACGACCAACCGGATCTCACTTCGATATAATTAAATTGTTGCAACACTTCAACCGGACCTCACTTTGTTCTATACTTGCACTTCATCCATCAGGCGAGCGTCTCTTTGATATGTTAGAATGTAATGAATAATAGGTTGGAGTTTCGACATTTAGATAGTTACATTTCTGACGATATTCAAGTAAGGTTTGTTCGTGTGACATTAGGGAATAACAGAATGGAAGCCAAAGTCAGTTAATTGCTACTTTTACCATTATTCCTGAGCATAAAAGACTGGTTAACCCGGTAGCTGCGGGGAACATGTATCTTAAAGGCCCCTCTAAGCGAATTAATGAGAAAAAATCATCACTCACGCAAACCATTTCATAATATATAGTACCAATGCATTTGTGATCAGTTTGTGCATCAACTATTTTGGGGGCTTTATATCATGGTAAAAATTTAGCCCATCGCTGGTACACGTAAAACCACAAAATTTGGCCCGCCGCTGTTACCGGGTTAAGGGTAAAAAATGGCTATACAAACTCCCTTACACGCTATTTACTACGGAGATTGCTACTAATACTGTTACTTTTGGGCATGGAAGAATGGCTAAGGGCAGAACAAGGCTTTATAAACTCCCCTTACTCACCGCCTCAAAATTTAATAAAGAGACAAACGAAGAAACTATAAAACATGATCCTGTGTACAGAGAGTTGTGCTTCAAAACGTTACAGAAAGTGCCTAAAAGAATCAAACTCTATATAGCCATTTGCTAATTCTTTTGATTCCAAGGTTCTCAGCATCCCTTGGAGAAGTCAGGAAAAGACAATATGAAGGAAGAGATTCACGGGCAATGGATGTTCAGAGCATATGTGCGTTTCTGAGGTGCTTTTAATAGTTCTTCATGTAATTACGTGCCACAGCTGTGTAATTGGTGTGTGTGTGTGTGTGTGTGTGTGTGTGTGTGTGTGTGTGTGTGTGTGTGTGTTTGATGATCTTGTTTTTTTTTGCCACACGAGAACAATTAATGCGTGGACTATTAACATGACAAACCGCTTCAGTTCACGCAATTACCTAAAAACCTGATCTCGGTTAATGATTTGGGGACTAAGTTATTTTGGCCACGCGTGAGATTAATTACCGCTTCCTCCTGAATGATAGGGAAGAATAGGTAAGGGTTTATATTTCTGCGTCCAAGCTATCTTTATTTTCTTATTCCTATCAACACATCACTTTTTTCAGTCTCTCTCTCTCTCCCCCCCCCTTTATTCAATTTCTGTGCCCTTTATTACATCTCACCTGTTTTTCCTCCCCCAGTTTCAATGTTTTCTTTACTTTTGTACTTTATTTCCGTTTTTCTTTTCCTTCTTATCAGTAATGGCCGATGTCTCTCTCTCCGTGTGTTACTACTGTGCCTCTCTGTTCTTTGCATGTAATTTCTCTGTCAACCTTTGCTTCCTTTTACTGTTTTTCCTACTGGTTTCTATCTGTGCTTCTTCTAGTCTGTTATTTGTGATGTTCTCTCCTCTCCTGTAACAGCTACACACAAATACCCCCCCCCCCATACACACACACCTTCTCTGTTCTCCTTCTGTCTCTCTCTTTATTTAATTTGAATCTCTGTTATTTGCTCTTTTTTGTCAGTGTGTGTCATGTCAATATATTCTTCGTCCCTTAGGTATATATATTTATTCTAACTTCATTTCTCCTCGTATCTGATATCTTTCCTCATTCCCCTTTATTTACTTTTACTCTGTCGGTTTCTCTTCTGTAACACACCTTAAATTTGTCCTCTCTCATTGGCATTTTTTCTCGTAGCTCAACCTCCTCTCCTTACCTGCATCTCCCTTCCTTTAATACTATCTCTTCTTGCCTCACTTTGTTCCTCTTTAGCTGTAACTGTATTTTCCTCCTTACTGACCTACTTCTTAACACTGGGTTCTCTTTTATATTCCTACTGTAGCTACGCCTTTTCTCCTTACCATTCCTCTTTCCCCCTATATCCCCCTTTGCTCCTCACCTTCAGCATCCACATCCTTATCATCCTTAACGGCCTCCTCCTCTCCCGCTATCTCGCCTTTCTTCATCATCAGTTGACTGTCATCACCAGCGTAGTCGCCCTCATCCAGCAGACCCTTCCTGAACGCCTCCCTCGCCGCATCCACCTCGCCACGCACTGCCTCTTCCTCCTCTTCCACCTCATCCTCTCTTAGCAGCCGGGGATCCTGTAGGCCAGGAGGATAGAGGGCAGGGTAGGGTAGGTCCTGCCGGCTGAGGTAGCTTGGGCGGCGAGGCTCCTGCTGGGGGTACTGTGGCCTGTACTGCCCCGGGTACTCAGAGGGGTACTGAAGGTCATCGTCCGGGTACTGCAGCAGGTCGCCGGGGTAGTCCAGGCGCGGCGCGAGGCTGAGGTCGGGGGAGTAGTAGGGGAGGATCTCGGCGGCGGTCGCAGAGTCCTCGTCGTGGCGGGGAGGCGTGGCGGGGAGGTAGTAGCGGGGGTCCTTCGGGGTGACGGCGAACTGGATCTTCTCCCCGGACTTCTGTAAACAGGGGAGTGAGGTTAGTGGTGGCGGTAGGGGAGGAATAGTTGTTGGTGAGCAGGAAGGGGATAGCATGCTCTTTGTTGCTGTTGTTGTTGTTGTTGGCAGAGGTGAAAGTGGTGGTGTTTTGAGTTGTTTCAGAGCGACAGTTTTTGTGTGCTGCAGTAGTTTTTGTAGTGGTTGCACCGTGTATGTAGTGACCGTATTCCAAGCTCTCCCTTACTACGAGATCCCAGTTAATACCAACTCATAAACCAACAGCACCTTCTAAACTTATTGAATGGTTCATAGAAAGCTCGTGGGAAGAGGGTTTGGTGAGCTGATATTGCTGGAGCTTACGTCAAGGGAGTGTCTTAGTAAGGGAAAGCTTGTAATATAGAAGTAAGGAAGAAAACATTAGTGGCTATATAACACCATACACATCCCGGGGCACCAACAAATATCATCCCTTCCTTGTGAATAAATCAGGCAAGGAAAATGATGAAATGGATATCAACAAACACTCTTCACAGCACAACACCCCGTCGGTAGGGCCTGGAGGAATGACGGGGGGTACAATCCTCCCATTCTATACTTCATTTGCATATCGCTTCACAGACCCAATAACACGAACTTTTCCTGTTAATCAAAGTCAAAACAACACTTGTAATCAATATCTACGAGAATTACTCCTATCACGTCCCTCGGTAACTCTTGGAGGAGTGACTTCACGTACAATTCTTTCGTTATTCACACAGGAACCCTTGGGCTTTTGATACAACTTTTATCAGCGCACGTACCAAACCTCCAATAATTCCTGGAAGGGTGAAAGACCGTAAACTACCAACATATGACCGTCAGATACAATTCCAATAGCGTAGCAGTGCCCAGGGAGGTGACTGTCGCGGCGTGTAGCTAATCCACCCAAACGCGATAAAAGGGGAGAGAAAACAGTGACCGTGGGATATATAGTATACAGCGCCGAGCCGAGAGCCAGAGTGAGTCAGCGGGGCAGAAGGGTGGGCGAGAGGGCCGGTGTGTTAAGCTGAGGCTGAGGCTAACGCTCTAACAGACGGACAGGGGTGAAAAAACTGAGGCTTTCCCGGGTAAAGAAAAATAGAGTGGGGATATATATGTGTAGAAATGTCCCGCGTAATAAAAAACGAAGAAAAAAAGGTATGTTTCCGAATGTGCAAAAGAAGAAAAAAATAGGAAGGGAAAGAGTTCGGAATGTTAACGATAGAAAATAGGGGGGAGTGAGGGGGGGGGTAAGGAATGGTGTAAGTGTCGTGTGCAAGAAAAAAAAATGAAGGGGGAAAAGGGGAAAAAATGAAGGGGAAAAGGGAAAAAAAGTGAGGTTCCAAAGTGTACAATAAAAATAAGTGGAAATTGAAAATATCGCGTGTAGAAAGAAGAAAAGAAAAAAAATAGGTGAGGCAGAGAACAGTATGAGTGTCGTATGCAAGATAAAAATTATAAAGGGAAAAAAGGGAAAAGGTGAGATTCCAGAGTATACGCAATGAAAAGAAGAGGACAGGAAATTAAAGATACCTCATGTAAAAAAAAAAAATAGAAAAAACGAAAAAAATGTAAGATAAAACTAATATGAGTATGCGTATCGTGTTGAAGGAATAAAATGAAGGGAAAAAGGAGTAAAAGTGAAATTCCAGAAAAGAGGACAGGAAATTGAAAATGCCGCGTGTAGAAAAAGGAAAAGAACAAAAGTGATGTTACCAATATAGACAAGAAAAAATAGGAGCCGCCATTCGCAAAATAGTTTAAATTAAAGGGAAAATATTGCAAAATGTTTTAGAAAATGGAAAGTAAGAGGAAAACTGAGAATGCTGTTTGCAAAATAGATGAATAAGTAAAATACAAAGCTCACAAGAGATGATCAAAAATTTATAAAATATTCATAATGACGTTCAGGGAATAAATAAAGAAGTGAAGAAAAAGAGAAAAAAGAGCTCGTTCAATTTAATAACAAGAGTAAAAAAAAAGAAGGCCGTTCGTTTTATATAAAAAAAGGAAAAAAAAGAGAGGAAAAAAGTGAGATTGGCAAATATAACAAAAATACATAAAATATTGGGAGTGCCGCTTACGTGATGGAAACAATTAGTCTGGCCCTAATTTTCTCTTTCCATCAAGGAAGAAAAACAAGCTGGCCCAGATTGCCTTTACGGCAAACAACAATTATTATTTTGCAATTAATTTTAGTGTTTGTGCGGCGCAGGAAACATAATTAATCACAGGGGGAGTGTTGTTATTATTATTATTATTATTATTATTATTATTATTATTATTATTATTATTATTATTATTATTATTATTATTATTATTATTATTATTATTATTGTTGTTGTTGTTGTTGTTGTTGTTGTTGTTGTTGTTGTTGATTACCATTTCCAGTCTATACGAGTAATAGATAAAATAAATTGAAAACGGAATCCATCGTAACAGGGCAGTGATCCCAAGCCTTTCCTGTGTGGGTCTATTCTTGAAGGGGCTCAATTCCCTTTCCGTTGGGTTCTGATCCCCTTCTGTCCCCCGCGACGGTCTGGTTGGATCCTGAGGGACGCGCCTGATGCGAGGCTTCCGTGTTTGCCCGCCTCGGATCAACGATCTTGCCGCCGTCAGAGTGTATAGAGAAGATTTAATACCGTCTTCATGATAGTCTGTATTTTCCTATATTCCTTTTCTTCGTTGAATGGAACATTTTAAGAAGTTTCTGCAGTGTGTGTGTGTGTGTGTGTGTGTGTGTGTGTGTGTGTGTAATCTAACCACTTAAATTTTGTATAGCAAGGAAAATTGATATGCCTGCAGCCTGGATATAAGAAAAAAATATTATTAGTTTTCTTTTATGCTTACTAATTTTCCTCCTTCCTCTTTCTCATTTGTCTTCATCCTATCTTCATTCGTTTATCCATCATCTTCAACGTCGCCAATTTTTCTTCCACCTTCCTTCTTTCATTCATTCATCCTTCCTTTCTCTTTTCTTTATTCTCCTCCTTCATCCATTTTTTTTCTCTCTCTGATATATTTCATCCTTTATTTTCCCTTTCTTTCTTTCCCTCATTCACTTATTCCCTATTTTCATTTTGCTCAATTCAAACTTCGCGGAGATGTTCTGAGTAAAGCTTCCTCTCCTTTCAACATGTATTTACTCACCGTTTCCCTTATTCATCCTTCCCTCATACGTCGGTCACTCCTCTCCCTTTCCTTCCTTCTTTCCATTTTCTCTTTCCTTCCCAGTTTCCATCTCCTCACGCCTATCCTTCCTTCCTTTCTTCATCCTTCCCTCATACGTCGGTCACTCCTCTCCCTTTCCTTCCTTCTTTCCATTTTCTCTTTCCTTCCCAGTTTCCATCTCCTCACGCCTATCCTTCCTACCTTTCGTCATCCTTCCTTCCTTCCTTCTTTCCATTTTCTCTTTCCTTCCCAGTTTCCATCTCCTCACGCCTATCCTTCCTTCCTTTCTTCATCCTTCCCTCATACGTCGGTCACTCCTCTCACTTTCCTTCCTTCTTTCCATTTTCTCTTTCCTTCCCATTTTCCATCTCCTCACGCCTTTCCTTCTCATCGTCAGTCCTCATTATCTTCCGTTCACTCCTCCACTTGTTTCTCATTTTCCGCCTCACTCATATTTCCAATCCACGTCTTTTCATCTTCCCCAGTGCGGCTATTTTCGTATGACCCGAGAGATAGATGGATAGATAGACAGATAGGCAGACAGAGGGTAGACATACATAAGCAACCCATTAATAAGACATCAAAATAATAACACAAGCACCTCATTACTTTTCCCCGACAATGTGTTTTTTTTCCATCTGCAAGAAAAAATGATGAAGAAGAATGAGCCTGAAAAATGAACGTGCAGAAACAGACAAACAACAACAAACAGAAAAGCATCGGAATTTTACCCTTTCGGCGCGACAGTCCTCTGGGAAGGGTATCGAGCCGTATCGTTTTACTTTCTTTTATTTTTTGTTTTATATTGAAAGGAATCGAGATAGAAAAAAAATAAAAAGGGCGTGTGACAGAAGTAGGGCACAAAGGATCAAAGCTGGGAGGGAGAGGAGGAGGAGGAGGAGGAAGAAGAGGAGGAGGAGGAGGAGGAGGAGGAGAATGAAGGAAAAATGGAGAGATAGGGAATGATGAACGTAGGAAAGGAAGGAAGGGGAAAAAGAGGGTGAGAAGAAGAGAACGGAGGCAGAAAAGGAGAAAAAAAAAGTTAAGGGAAGCAGAGAGGAAGGAGAAGAATGGAAAGGATGGAGGAATTGAGGGAAAATGGAAAGAGGTGGATGGAGGAAGAGAAGGAACATAACAAAGAGTGTGAGAAGAGAAGAAGCGATGGAGGAAGAGAAGAGGGAGAGGAAAAGAGTTAAGAAGAAAAGAGAAGGAAGGAGGAGGAGAGAAAGGGAAATGATGGATATATGGATGGAAAATGGAAACAGGGGGAAGGATGTATGGAGGAAGGGAAGGATCGGGAAAAAAAAAGTGAGTGTTAGAAGAGAGAGAGAGGAAGGGAGAGAGGTAAGGAATTCGAAAAATATAGAGGAATGAAGGAGGAGAGGAATGGAAAGATGGAAGAAAAGAAAATAGGAAGGGAAGAGATAATCACGAAGGAAAAATGGAGACAGTGACGGATGGAGAGAGGAAATATTTAGAGGGGAAATAATGAGGGAAGGAAGGAAGAGGGAAAGATAGTGAAGATGGAAGAAAGTAAAAAAAAGGAATGAAGGAAATATGGAAGGAATTGAATACGAGAGGAAGGAGAGGAATGAGGGGAGAAGGAGAGAATAGAGAAAAGAGGGAAGAAAGGAGAGATAATGAAGAGAGAGAGAGAGAGAGAGAGAGAGAGAGAGAGAGAGAGAGAGAGAGAGAGAGAGAGAGAGAGAGAGAGAGAGAGAGAGAGAGAGAGAGAGAGAGAGAGAGAGAGAGGGAATGAATGAGGGGGAGAAGAAATGCAGGAGAGGGAAAGAATGAATAAACTAAGGAAAGAAAGAAGATGAAGAAGAAGGAAGAGAGTTAAGAAAGAAATGAAAGAAAGTGTGTATAGAGGAGAGAATTGGAAGAGAGGGTGAGGAGGAAAATACAGAGACGAAGGAAGGAAGGAGTGAATAATGAAGGGGAGGAGAGAAGGAGGGAATGAATGAGAGAGAGGAAACGTTTGAGAGGGAGAGGCCGCGAAAACACATCGTTATTCACCGTGATTCACTGCAAACAGCCTTCATTTTTAGCCACGGAGAGAGAGAGAGAGAGAGAGAGAGAGAGACATTACTCACGAAAACTTGACACTGGAAATATATTTATGCTTGCGAATTCCCCAAAGCAAGAATTTCTCTCTCTCTCTCTCTCTCTCTCTCTATCTATCTATCTATCTATTTCTGTCTTGCCTTGTTTTCTCTTAACAGGGTTATCGTTGTTTCTTTATTTTAGTTGATATTTTTAGATTATTTTGACTTTTGCAGCATTTGTTATTGCACTCACTCGCCGGTTCTCTGTTTTGGTTTTAGGTCGGTCAGTCGGTCAGTCAGTCAGTCACTCAGCCAGTCAGTCGGTCGGTCAGTCAGTTAAGTGGTCAGTTTGCTCTCTCTCTCTCTCTCTCTCTCGGGGGCTTAGGTGACCATCGAGCTGGAAAACGTTGATGGAAGAAACAAAGGGAGCGAGGCGACCCTTGTCTGTCTGTCTGTCTGTCTGTTGGTCTTGCTCTCAGTTCCGGTAGTGGTCTGTTTCTCTGTGGTGGTCTGTGTCTCGGTATGGTTGTTTACTTGTTTATATTATGTCTGTCTGTCTTTTTTTTTCCTTTCTGTCTGTCTCTGTATCAGTCTGTGTATTTCTTCAGTGTTATTATGTTTTATCGTCTGTTGAAATGAATGTACATATATCTATCTGTGTTTGTGTGTTTATATGTTTTTTATGTATATGAGCGCCTGTCTTAATCTCTTTTTGTCCGCTTGTGTGTCTTTTTGTATGTATATCTGTATGTATATATGTATGTATGTCAGTGTGTATGCATGTATGTTTATATTTATGCTTTTAACCGTCCGTCTATAATTCAACCAATTCTATTTGTTCATTTGTTTTCATTTTTTCCTCCTACTCTTTTTCAACTTTTTTCTTTATAATAAAAAAAACGCAAATACACTTCACATGGATTTCAATTCCGCCCGACCATTTCTACCTTAAATACACGCCCATAAACCAGTGATGTATACACGCGAATACACACAGAGGGAGCGCTTGCATGTGTGTGTATACCATCCCTAACCTGTGTGCATATTTCCCAGGCTATTGATATGTGTCTGTGTGCATTATGTATGTACGTATGTATGTATGTATGTTTGTTTGTTTGTATGTATGGTCAAGCAGGTCAGGGAAAGTGAGTGAGGGAGAAGGGGGTTGGTGTGTGTGTGTGGGGTTGTTGGGTGGTGGTGGTGGTAGTGGGGTGGTGAGTGGTGGTTGTGGTGAGTGGTAGTGGTGGTAGTGGGGTGGTGGTGGTGGTGGGGTGGTGGTGGTGGTGGTGGTGGGTGCTCTGAATGTTAACAGAGAAGACATATCGCACACTCACTCAGGGATATGCCGCAAAAAAATGAGAGAAACAAAATAAAAGAAAGAAAACGTCATGTAGCAAACTCGTGCATGACGGGAAAAAAAGAAAGAAAGAAAAACTGAATTAATTAAAAGCTTGTGACTTTAACTTCCTGGTCCCAGTCACGTTTGTTCAAAGGGACACACACACACTCGATGCCCCAAGCCTCCCACGCACCGGCACGGGAGGAAAGGGAGGGGGTGAGTGTGTGAAAGGGGAGAGGGGAGTGAGAGAAATGAGGAGGAGGAGGAAGGGGAAGGGAGACAGGAAAGAGGAGGGGAAGGAGGAGGAAGGGGAAAGGAGAGTGAATAGGGGATGATGAATAGAAAGGGGAAGGGAGAGAAGTAAGGGAAGGAGGAGGAGGAAGAGAGAGAGAGAGAGAGAGAGAGAGAGAGAGAGAGAGAGAGAGAGAGAGAGAGAGAGAGAGAGAGAGAGAGAGAGAGAGAGAGAGAGAGAGAGAGAGAGAGAGAGAGAGAGAGAGAGAGAGAGAGAGAGAGAGAGAGATGATGATGAGGAAGTAAAGGAAGAGGGAGAGATAAAGGTATGGAGAGAAGGAAGCGGATGAAAGGAGGAAAGAAAAAAAGGAGTTGAGAAAAGAAATTAACTGAAGTGTAAGCTGAAGGGAAGTTGGAGAAAAGAAAATGGGAAAGGATGAAGAAAGGGGAAAGGGGAGGAGAGAAACGGGAAAAGGTGAAAAGGGAAGAATTGGAAGAGGAAAGGGAAAGAGAAGGCGACGAAGGGTATTAGAAGGGGAGGGAGAAAAAAAGAGAAGGTGAAAGGGAAGGGGTAAGGAGGCATGCAAGAGAAAGGAAAGAAAGGGGTAAGAGAAGGGGAAAGGGGTGACGACGAGAGGAATTGTAAAGGGGAAGGTGGGAAATGGAAGGGGAAGGAGGCGGAATAGGCGAAGTGTGTGTGTGTGTGTGTGTGTGTGTGTGTGTTGTAACCATACCCACTCTTCCTCGCCTGTCTCTGTCTGTCTGTCTGTCTGTCTGTCTGCATGCCCCCCCACCCCACCCCACCCCACCCCCCGTCCACCACTCTCACATAACAGCTGATCCCGGCTTATCCTTCAGGCTTTTCGGGCCCGGCTTTCAACTATTTTTTTCTTTCACTTTTACGTATATTTTTAGCGCCAGTTTAATCTCGTATTTGAGGTGATTGTCGCTGCTGTTGTTGCTGTTGTTGTTGTAATTGCTATATTTGTCGTGGGATGAGATTATACAATATAAAACTCCAAGCGCCCGTGCACACACACACACACACACACACACACACACACACACACACACACACACACACACACACACACACACACACACACACACACACACACTCAAACGCTGTCTATTTATGATTCTAACAATTACTCGTACGATACTTAACAGTCTCCCATGATCATCGCAACCTAATCTCCACATCCATGATAACTATTTCACGCTAAAGAACAGTATCTCAATAGTGGCCATCTAACGCTAGGAGGAAACAACTTTATTGACACAGATACATAAAGATAAGCACACACACACACACACACACACACACACACACACACACACACACACACTCATACGGTTGAACAGTCACTGGGGAGAGGTATATAGGAGACGTAGAAGGGAGGGGTAGAAGCGGAAATCAAGTTGAGACGTTGAGTAAAATATCTTATATGACTCAACAGGTGGTTAAGAAGGGATGGGATAGGGAAGAAGGGGCAGAAGAAAAGGTAGAAAGGAGACATAGAAGGTAGAGAAATAGGAGGCACAGCGATATACGGATAGGATAGAGGGAGAAGGGATAGAATAAGGAACGACGTATAGCGTTGAATAAAAGACATGCGATAGAACAGCTGGTGGCGGTGTGAGGATAGGAAGGGAAGGAGGGGTAGCGAAGGGAAGGTTGGAGGGAAGGAGAAGGAGGAGGAGGAGGAGGTGAGGGAGAGGAATATGAGGAAGGATGGAGGAGCAACAGACAGCAGCTGTGGCATAAAGTAAAAGACAGGCCATTGAACAGCTGGTGGAGGACGAGAGGCTTAAGGTCGGAAAAAAAGAAGTGAGAAAGGAAAGTGAAGAGAAAAAGGATTGGGAGGAAAAGCAAAAGAACAGGAGAGAAGGATAGAGAGAGGAATAGGAGAACGCTTTATGACAGAACAGCTGGTGATGGAGGAAGGATAACAGAGAAGGAGAGGTATATATAGGAAAGGGAGGAGGAGGCAAAGCAGGAGGAAGGAAAGTGATGGCGGGAGGCAAGGCAATGAATAGCCAGCCAACCAATGAGGCGAAGCAAGTCAACAGGGCGGCTCCTACTGATCCCCTGCTGCCACACCCTACGTCTTCATTTGGAGTGGCAGTGGCGGCGGTGGTGGGGAGGAGACTGGGGTGCGGTGAGCGGGGGAGAGTCTGGGGTACGGTGAGGTGTGTGTGGGACTGGCAGGGAAGGACAGAGCCGCGGAAAGGTGATATTGTCGGTGGAGGATCGGTGAGGAAGAAAGGAAGATAGAAACTGCAGGAGTGGAGGAAGAGGAGTGGGGAAGGACAGGGTAGGGGTGGGGCAGTCATGAGGCAGGGAGGGGAAGGAGAAGAGAGGGCTGGTAGGAGTGGGGAAGAGCAGAGAGGGGGCGGGTTGGTGATAGAGTGAGGAGAAGGAAGGTGAAGGGTAAGTGTTGGGTTTGCAGACAGGGCGGGAAAGGACAGAAAAGTAGAGAAGGGTGAGGCATGGCGGGAGACTGGGGTTGGGGTTTGGGTGAAGAAGGAGAGGTGAAGTGAGGTGTGGCGGGGGAAAGCTGGGGTTAGAGGGGTGTTGGGTGGGTAAAGAGGCGAGAGGAGAGACTACAGCAGAATACGGGTGAGGTGCGGTGTTGGTAAGGTGGATATGGGCGTGTGGAAGTGTATTGCCGATTGAGCTGATGAAGAAGTGTGAGACTCTTTGATCGTGAAGGTGTGAAATTATGAATGAGTGTGCTGGAAAGGCTAGATTTTTTTTGTCATGTTTGTGTGTAATGCTCCTCTCCCACATAGCCGATTTCACACTACGATGGTCTACGATGCTCCGAAATGTGAGCATCGGCGTCAAAAGTATAGCCATCGGCATAGGATTACGCTGCTTGCACGAATAATCCCCTATGTCGGTCGACGGGGGTCGGCCGACGTCGGCCGACAGCGGAGCATCGGCGACGACCGCCGATTTTTTTGGAATGTTCAAAATAATCGGCCGACGCTGGCCGACAGCTCGATACCCACGATGGCAGCGTACGACGTCGTGCGATGTCGGCCGATGTCGGGGGGGGGACGTGCGATGGCTCCAAGACGTCGGCCGACATAATCCTCATAGTCGGCCGACGTCGGTCGACGGTTTAAATCGCGCGCGCTTGCCAGCGACAGATGCCCGAGGCTGCCCGCTGCCCCGTAGTATACCGCGCGCCCGTCGGCTGACGACACTACGCTCCATCGCCCCTGTCTGCTCGCCGGTCTCCTCGCGTCCAGTATGGCTCTCACAAGTTCAGGATCCCTGCGAATGAGTGTCGGTGTGATGTAGTACATGAGAGACATTGTGGCTACGCAGGTGGGATGCTGTAACGTGTGGCTCTGGAGGTTTTAAGGAGATTCACAGCAAGTATGTTGGGCCACCGGTTTATGTATATACCACCTCCACCCACGGTAAGTGCACGACGTGCGCTCGACGTCGTTGTGGTGTCGTGCGCCCTTCGAGCGACAGTCGTGCGATATTCGAAAGGCCATCGTTCATGTCGGGCTGTCATCGAGTACGTCGTACGCTGCCGTACTGACATATGCGCCGACATGTCGGCCGATGTCATGCGATGTCGTGCGATGTCGTGCGGCCATGCCTCGATGCCCGCTCGACAGTCGTCGTTGTATGCGATATAGTCGTGCGTAGACGTGCGATCCTCCCTCGCCATGTCGTTGTGACCCATTTTCGGTCTGAAATCGCACGATGACACACTACGGTCCACGACAGCCAACGCCGATTTTGAGGGATGGGCCATCGTGGACCATCGTAGTGCGAAATCGGCTATGTGGGAGAGGACCCTAATGGCGCGGTGTTCATCGACTCTCGGGGCGAATAGGAAAATATACAGTAAGTAGAACATTCGTGGAGACAGACGGTTAGTAATTAGTTATGTTCTCTTCTAATTACTTTCCCATGTCTTGGTCTTTCTTTTACACTTTAAACATTTTCTCTCTCTCTCTCTCTCTCTCTCTCTCTCTCTCTCTCTCTCTCTCTCTCCCCCCCCCCCTTGGCTCATGATGTTTACTCATAAAACACTTTCCCTTTTTCTTGATTTTCTTGCCAGTCTCGTGATTTTTCCCCTTGCTTTTTTTCCAAACTATTTTTCCTTTTTTTTTTTTTAACCTTTCGTGAGCTGTTCCGTTTTGTCTTCAGGAAGGCTTTGTATTTTTTTTTTTTTTTGTATTTCGTGGTGCGTGTTGTGGTGTGTTTAGGCGCTTCAAAGGTGGAGGAATATTTTTGCGGGTCCTGAAGGTGGATGGCGTCGGTGTGGAGGGGGTGGATGGATGGAGTGGCTGGCCTGGAGTGAATGAGGGGGCGAAATAATAGTGGTTTATAGGAGTTTCTAGGTTTGGTTGAAAAGGAAAGGGTGGGTGAGAGTGTAGGACAAAACAAAATCCAAGGACAAAAAAATCTTAGGCTCCCAAAAGTAGCAATCCTTTAGGACAAAACCTGAGGACGAAACCCCTTCAGAACATAACAAAAAGGACGAAATTCCCTTAGGACAAAACCCTTTTAGGACAAACCCCCTTCGGACAAAAAACCCTTTAACACAGAACCCCCTTAAGACAGAATTCCTTGTGACAAAACCTTCCAAGACAACCCCCCTTTAAGACAAAACCCCCCTTAAAACGAAACCCATTAGGACAACCCCCTTCTATCTTAATTCAACCAGACCTAACATCACATCTATTATTATTATTCCATTTTTGACTTCCCCTCCCCAGTAATCCCCGACTGTTGACCCCGGGTTGATAAAGTGGATGGACAGAGGAGTGGTGTGGAGTGCAGAAACGGCAAGGGGTCGGTGCGCTGTGAAAATAAAGAAAAAAGGAAAGTGTTTTATGAGTTTTTTGGTGCGTGTATGTGGAATGGGAGTAGAAGGATGGAGTAACAGTGACTAGGATTTTGGGTTAGTCTACTTGTGGAATGAAGGAGTGAGATGGTGAGAAGGGGGATAAAGACCTTGAAGCTGGTGTGAGTGGAATGGATGAAGAAGTGGGCGAATGAATGAATGGATAGAGGGATGAATGAATAGCTAAATGACTGGATGTATGAATGAATGTATGAATGGGTGCGTAAAATAGTTTAGTGGCAGGGTGGAATGAATATTTGGGATGTAAGAGAAGTGGTAGGAGTTTGATGTTGGTGGGTGTGGAATGAGTGGATGACTGGAGCTGAGTGGAGTGTGGTGGAGGAGCGCCATGCAGCCAGGCGGGGTAATGAACCTCAGCGGGGCGCACACACACACACACACACACACACACACACACACACAGTTTTAAGTTAAGAGCATGCACGAATTACAAAAGCATTTCATTACCCGTGCGAGATATAATGTTTTTTTTTTTTCTTGTCATATTTTTCTTATTTTTATCACATTTTTTTTCTGATCTTTATCTTTCTTTTTGCACTTCTAATATTATAGAGAGTTAATATTGCCTTTTGAATCCAATCCTCATCATTTTGCCGTCTGAAATATCTTGCGTGTTTTCACTATTTTTTACCGTTTAACTGATAGTATTTTGGCATTCTTGAAAACGAAAATAAAAAAAAAACCATCGTAAGATCTCAAAAAAATAATAGACAAACTTAAGAACAGCATAGTTAGTATTTCAAGGATACTTAAGAACAGCATAGTTAGTATTTCAAGGATATTCACTTCAATGTGATATATTCCTGTATTGTTCACAGTTCCTAACCTTCCTTGGTAATTTGTAATATTCATAGCAACCTGAATAATAGAACAGACTAAGGATGGACACACTGTTACGTGAGAGAACGGTGAAGTGATTGTGGGTGGAATGTTGTGAAATGTGAGAACGCCTGAAAGGATATTGGTAGAAATGCAGTAAAATGAGAGAACGCCTGAGAAAGATATTGGTAGAAATGTAGTCGTGTGAGAACGCCTGAAAGGATATTGGTAGAAATGCTGTAAAGTGTGAGAACGCCTGAAAGGATATTGGTAGAAATGCTGTAAAGTATGAGAACGCCTGAAATGATATTGGTAGAAATGCTGTAAAGTGTGAGAACGCCTGAAATGATATTGGTAGAAATGCTGTAAAGTGTGAGAACGCCTGAAAGGATATCGGTAGAAATGCAGTAAAATGAGAGAACGCCTGAAAGGATATTGGTAGAAATGCAGTAAAATGAGAGAACGCCTGAAAGGATATTGGTAGAAATGCAGTAAAATGAGAGAACGCCTGAAATGATATTGGTAGAAATGCAGTAAAATGAGAGAACGCCTGAAAGGATATTGGTAGAAATGCAGTAAAATAAGAGAACGCCTGAAAGGATATTGGTAGAAATGCTGTAAAGTGTGAGAACCCCTGAAAAGATATTGGTAGAAATGTGGTCAAGTGTGAGAACGCCTGAAAAGATATTGGTAGAAATGCTGTAAAGTGTGAGAACGCCTGAAATGATATTGGTAGAAATGCTGTAAAGTATGAGAACGCCTGAAAAGATATTGGTAGAAATGCAGTAAAATGAGAGAACGCCTGAAAAGATATTGGTAGAAATGCTGTAAAGTATGAGAACGCCTGAAAAGATATTGGTAGAAATGCTGTAAAGTATGAGAACGCCTGAAAAGATATTGGTAGAAATGCTGTAAAGTGTGAGAACGCCTGAAAAGATATTGGTAGAAATGCTGTAAAGTATGAGAACGCCTGAAAAGATATTGGTAGAAATGTAGTCGTGTGAGAACGCCTGAAAAGATATTGGTAGAAATGCTGTAAAGTATGAGAACGCCTGAAATGATATCGGTGGAAATGTAGTCGTGAGAGAACGCCTGAAAATATATTAGTTGAAATGCGGTAAAACAGACAGATATAAGGAAAGGAACAACAACCACAACGACAGGAAAAAAATATTAAAACTAATCTAAAAAAAACTGGGTATGGAAATCCTCTTTAAAACTACTGAAATGTAAACCTCTTTCCGTAAATCGCCGAAACAATGCGTTATGGATACAGTGTGGCGAAGATCGTGTCCTGTGCAGAAGGAAAACACAGGAAGTAAACAAAACCAGGACCTGTGCCGGAATGGTCTTTGCTAACGTGACCTATTTTCTCCTGGCTGCGTGGCGTGAAGAGGGCGGTTAGGTCAGCAAGCAAAGTAAACCGCTCCCTGGACTGAGGTATATCCCTAATGAAAGACACAGCCACATCACTCAGAGCAAACAGACTCCAGTGTCGGAATGGTCTTTGCTAACGTGACCTATTTTCTCCTGGCTGCGTGGCGTGGAGAGGGCGATTAGGTCAGCAAGCAAAGTAAACCGCTCCCTGGACTGAGGTATATCCCTAATGAAAGACACAGCCACATCACTCAGAGCAAACAGACTCCAGTGTCGGAATGGTCTTTGCTAACGTGACCTATTTTTTCTTGGCTGCGTGGCGTGAAGAGGGCGATTAGGTCAGCAAGCAAAGTAAACCGCTCCCTGGACTGAGGTATCCCTGATGAAAGACACCAAGACACTCAGAGCAAACAGACTCCAGTGTCGGAATGTGTCTTACCGGCCCGCTCAAGCTTCCCGTGGCTGGCGTGACAAGGGTGGCGCGGCGCAGCATCCAGCGTCTCACGGCTTAAAGGGGCGCGAGATGACTTTATTAGGAGAGTCATCCCGGGACGCGAGGATAAAGACCGGAGACTGATGCTTCACTCACGCTCATTACGGTGTGTGTGTGTGTGTGTGTTTGTGTCGGGGGGAAGGGGGAGAGAGAGAGAGAGAGAGAGAGAGAGAGAGAGAGAGAGAGTGTGGGCGGACACGCAGGTTGTCTAGGCGTGTGGCGCACCAGGCAGGCTATATTTAGATTCTCTCTCTCTCTCTCTCTCTCTCTCTCTCTCTCTCTCTCTCCCCGTGTTCGCCGAGACGTTCCGAGTATTATTTGCATTTTCTTCCCTTCTCTCTCTCGTACTTCCTGTCCCGCTTTTCCGCTCATCATTCCCCTTCCTGAGACGCCCTTCAGTTTAACAATCTCTCTCTCTCTCTCTCTCTCTCTCTCTCTCTCTCTCTCTCTCTCTCTCCCTTTGTCATTTTTTCTTTCTTTTCAACTTTCTTTCATTCCTTTCCTTTCTTTCTCTTTCATTTTCTCCTTTTTTCTTTTTCTTTTTCTTTCTCTCTAATTAACTCTCTCCCTTTCTATCCCTATCTCCCTCCTCTCTATGTTATGTTTTCCCCTGTCCATATCTATCGATCTATCTATCTACCTGCCTGTATCTATAAATTTATCTATCTATCTATATCCCTTAATTCGTCCCTACTTCCATCGCCCTCCTCAAAGAGCTCATAACATAAAGAGGAGAGGCGCGCATTGTACTCACTCACTCACGCCCTTCCTCTCCGTAAGGCTTCGTGGAGAGGCGGCCCCGCTAACCCTTGCAGCCCCGCGCGTGCTTTGAGAACATCCGACGTGTATAGGGAGACGGGCCACAAAGCCTCCCGCCGTCTCCTGCATTGATTTCGGATTTCCATTTGCATTTTCTTTTACTTCTGAAGATTGTTATTATTCGCCTCACTTTTTTATATATTTTCCCAAGGTTGTTTTCAGGTTTTTGTTGTTGTATTTTCATGGTTGTGTTTTGTCTGCGTTTCTAGTGTCTTAGCATTTACCATAAAGTCATGTAGATTAATAGTGATTTATAGAAAGTAAGTCTTGCGTATACGGGATATGAGACAGCTTTATTTTCTTCCTTCTTTTTTCTCCTATGTGTTTCCTCTTTCCTGTGACTTAAACTTCTACAAGAGGGAAGTATCAAGACACCTCCCGATCAGCTTTTTATAGTTATTTTCTTTGTTTCTTAACCTTGAGCTGTTTCCTTTACTGTAAAAAAAATGCAACTTAATTTTCAGAAGGAGGAATTTTTCAGTCATTCGTATTTTTCGATGTTATGCGCTGTCTCATTTACCTTACCTTGCATAAAAAAATAATCACTATGCAGTGTTAAGGAAAAGCCACGAAGGTAATATTTATGGAAAATCATCGTTACCTGTAGCACCCGAAATTACCAGCCGACAGTTTAATACCTCACCTCCTTGCGCCTGGTTCCTTATTTGGCAACCCCTCAAAAATGAACTGAATCCCCTATACCATGCTTCTTCCTTTGATAAGTTATGCTGATCCATTTAAAATTTCCTGAATCCCCTATACCGAAGCTCTTTTCCTTGTAAGTTAAGCTAATCCCTCAAATATGACCTCACTCGCTTCTATTTTACCTCTTTTTTCCATACCTTATTTAAGCTCATTTTTAAGATGCCTGACTCCCTTTAATCTTACCCAGTGCATTCATAAATTATACTAACCTCTGAAAAATATAAACTAACTCCGTTCAGTCTTACCTTCTCGCCCGAAACATATTAACTCTCAAAAATCACGTGCCTTCCCTCTATATTTCCTTTTCACTTGAGCCTTTACGCAGTCTCGTCAAAAAATCATCTAAAGGCACTCTAGTTTAAGGGCCGCTTGCACAGTCATTTTGTTTGTTTTGATCGTTACCAATGGCGGCGATCGACTCTATAGTTTTCCACGTGAAACTGGCCTATGGGGTAGTGGCGGCTGCAGAGGAAGCGAGAGGTGTTGGGAGTGTGTTGTAAGGTGCGGGGCTTGGCTAACCCCGCAGCCGCCACTACCCCATCGGCCAGTTTTACGTGGAAATACTATAGCAGCGATCGCCGCCATTGGTATCGATCAAAACAAAGAAGATGATTGTGAAAGCGGTCCTAAGGGTATGTAGCAGTTTTCTTCTTCCATTTTACTTATTTCAGCCAAAGTCTTGCAATTTCGGGCATTTACTTACCATAAAGCGAGTGCACTGCTTTCCATGTCTTTGTACGTTCACATATGCATAACATTGTTCATCTCTGGGAAATCCTGTACAATACACGTCCCATTAATTAAATGAGCCAGGTGTGTCATATCTCTTTCTGCCTCAGGTGTGTGACAGGTGTGTACATGATCACACACACACACACACACACACACACACACACACACACACACACACACACACACACACACACACGCACAATAAAATTCTCTCCCTTTTATATGATGATAGATTTTGCTGTCAAAATGAATGTGTGTGTGTGTGTGTGTGTGTGTGTGTGTGTGTGTGTGTGTGTGTGTGTGTGTGAGAGAGAGAGAGAGAGAGAGAGAGAGAGAGAGAGAGAGAGAGAGAGAGAGAGAGAGAGAGAGAGAGAGAGAGAGAGAGAGAGAGAGAGAGCACAATTAGGGGTGACATAATGTGCGTAATTATGGTGATGAGACTCGAATTAGCATCCGTGTATAATCCGCAGACGTTGTGTAGGAGGAGGAGAATGGTGATGATTGTAGTAGTAGTAGTAGTAGTAGTAGTAGTAGTAGTGGTAGTAGTAGAAGTAGTAGTAGTAGTAGTCTTATTCTTGGTGCTGTTGTGTATATTAAGTTTGTCAGTATATTTTTATTAATCTGTCTGTGTATCTGTGTGTATGTCTGTGTCTGTATGAGTGTGTGTCTATATGCCTATATGTGTCAATCTGTGTCTATCTGTGTGGCTGTCTGTCTGTCTTTCTGTCTGTCCGTCTGTGTGTCTGTGTGTCTACCTGTTGTCTGTCTGTCTGTCTGTGTGTCTGTCTATCTCTCTCTCTACCTGTTTGTATTTCTTTCTTTCTTTATTTATTTATTTTTCTCCTTCTCCTGCTCTCCCTCCCTGTAGCCTCGATCGCAGCCTCTCCTATCAACACTCCGCTATTCACACACACTTATGTCCCCAGCAGCGGCGCGGCGTCACCTCTGCTCCGCCGCCACACAGTCATCTCTCCGCCGCCGCCGCCGCCTACAGGTAATATCAGCCCTATCAACCACACAATACCGCGCAGGTGACGTCCAAATGGAGCTGTCGAAGGCACTCACCTGGTGGCTGAGGCGGGAGGGGGCCGGGGGACTGGAGAGGGCGGGGGCCAGCTGGTGTCTGGGGCGTGAGGGGGCGGCCTGTCCGGAGACGGGGCCCAGGTGGTGGAGAGCGCGCTGGCGGCTGTTCCAGAAGTCCTTGAGTTTGTCGATTATCACCTCGTCGTCACTCACGTCTGTAAAAATGGAAACCGTCAGTACTTGGATGATGTATTAGTAGTAGGGGGAGTACGTAGTTGTAACAGTGGTAGTGGTGGTAGAGGGGGTAGTAGTAGTAGTAGTAGTAGTAGTAGTAGTGGTGGTGGTATAGACAGGTAGACAAACAGATAGACACATAATATAGATAGAGAGACAGGCTAGTGCAAATATATAGACAGGTCAGTAGACAGAAAGACACAAATGTATACACACAACAGATTCATTAACAAAACGAGACAGAACGGATTATAAAGAGAAAGACAGACATACATAAAGATAGACAGTCAGAACCACCTCACACACACACACACACACACACACACACACACACACACACACACACATTATACGTAAATTTTATGGAATCGATATATGAAAAAAAACGCTTTATATCATTCTTAAAACATAGCACGTACAAGGGAGGTGAGGAACATATGTGAATTGTACAAAGAATGGCAATATCAGTTTGGTTGAGGTGCGTGGTGGTGGCAGCAGCGGTGGTGGTGAGGGTGAATGAAGACAGCAGTGGTAATGGTGATGATGGTGGTGATGGTGGTAGTGATTGTTGTGGTATCTATCTATCTACCTATCTATCTATCTATCTATAAATTATGGTGGTGATGGTGAGAACGAAATAACAGCAATGGTGATATAGTGGTGTTGATTATAGTGAAGATAGTGCGTTTTGGTGGTGGTGGTGGTGGTGATGGTGATGATAGATAGATATAGTTTGATTGTTATGGTGGTTGTAGGGAAGGCAGTGATGGGTTAGAGGCTGATAGTGATGATGATGGCGGCGGCGGCAGTGGTGGTGATGGTGGTGATGGTGATGGTGGTGATGGTGGTGGTGATGGTGATGGTGGTGATGATGGTGGTGGTGGTGATGGTGGTGGTTACGCTAAATCAGAAAAAAAAATAATAAAAACGAAACCACGAAAGGGAAACGATGATCGGACAAGAGAGAGAGAGAGAGACGCGAAACAGACACGCGAGACTGAATTATTCTCAAACGCCACAAACAGACAGACAAACAGACACACAGACCCCTGCACGCTGACCTGACATAGTTTCAGGGTCCATCTGTTCGTCCGTTTGTCTGTTTGTCTGTCTGTTATAGACAAGGCAACACTGATCAAGGAGGCGATGCTAAAGGGAACAGACAGTGCGGTTGATACGTATGGTGGTGGTGGTGGTGAAGGTGGTGATACTGGTCATGGTGGTGGTGGTGGTAGGAACCTTAAACTTGGTGTGCAGTGGTGGTGTTGGTGATAGTGGTAGTGGTGGTGGTGGTGGTGGTGGTGCGTGAAACTTGGTGTGCAGTGAATGGGAAGTGATAGAGGAGTGGTGGTGTTGGTGATAGTGGTGGTGGTGGTGGTGGTAGTGGTGCTGTGTTGAGTTAGGTCGAGGGTGGTGGTGTGTTGGCGGTGCTGGTGACGGTGTAGATAACAAAGTGAAGGAGAGGAGAGGAGAGGAAGGGAGAGGAGAGGCGACAAAAATTAGGTTAGGGAGAGAAAAAACAGATGAGAGAGAATAAGAGAATAGAAGTAAAAATGTGTATGAGAGAGAGAGAGAGAGAGAGAGAGAGAGAGAGAGAGAGAGAGAGAGAGAGAGAGAGAGAGAGAGAGAGAGAGAGAGAGAGAGTTGTTTTGTTCTCCATCGAAGCCGTATGAGTGTGTGTGTGTGTGTGTGTGTGTGTGTGTGTGTAATAAATAAGACGCAGTAAAAAGAGAGAAAAAAAAAACATATCCCAAACATTTACATCACCTTCACTATCTACATTAGGTTAGTAAATGATTCTCTTTTTATCAACCTGAATTCGAAATTGAATCCACCCCTGCACAAGTTCCCTCGCGGAGTCAGATTACAAAGTTTCTCGCCCTGAAGTTTAAAATATTACCACCGAATTTTAGCTTCCACTCCGTTCTCGAAATAGCCAATTGAAGTTACGATACGAAGTGAAGGTGGGGAGGGGAGGGAAGGGAAGGGGAGGTGGGAGAAGGGACGGAAAAGGAAGGGAGAGTCGGGGAAGGGAGTGAGAGAGGAACAAAACTGCTGTAATCAAATGAAAGTATGTAACTGGGAACTGTTTTTAGAATCCAAGTGTAAATTTTTGACTTAATGGCGAGTTGCATGCATTCTACATTTCTTAGCTTACGGTGCAACTTTTCTACTAAGAGAGAGAGAGAGAGAGAGAGAGAGAGAGAGAGAGAGAGAGAGAGAGAGAGAGAGGAGTTAACAAGGAGGGAGGTATAATGTGTTCGAGCTTGGTATCGAGAGAGCGAAACTGCTTCAAACTAATGAGCACTACTTCTTTCCCTCTCTGCGTCTCTCTCTCTCTCTCTCTCTCATACCGCCTACACACACATAGAAAGATAGATACAAGAATAGATAAATAGACGGGTAGACTGACTGATAGATGCATGAATAGATAGATAAATTTGATCGGTAGTTGAAATGTATACTGACCTTACACACACACACACACACACACACACACACACGGCCTAAGGTTTCATATATATAGTGTATAGGTATATCGTTCTAAGCCTGGACAGAGTAAGGCCCAGAAAATAGCGTACGTGTGTTAGCATATATAGACGGCGAACTCGTAGACAAATCGCTTCATCTAAAACACCCTCCTGCCTGTTTCGTTATACTCTGTCCTCCCCCTATATGATACCCCCCCTCCTCTCTTCCCACCCACCCCCCAAGCTAGCCTCCACACAGGTCCACACGTCACTCCGAGAACCGATGAAGTAAAACACATCCTACCTGAGTTTCTGTTTATTTCAGAAGCGGAATATCCTGCAGGAGAATAAATGAAGAGAAGAATGTAAAGGTTTTAGGTCTGATAGCGGAGGTAGAAGCACCGCCTGTTAATTACAAGTAAAAAATCGAAGAGGTTGTTAGGGGAAAGAAGAGAGAGGGAAGGTGCGAGGCTACCAACGCGTGTGTGAACCGCTAGTTAATTTCACTAGCTTCCATAATCTAGATCTTACTCTTGCTGGGATTACTTAACATGTTGAAAAGTGTCATTATGTGGATCACCTGGGCATAACGGTGCTATATCACTATTCCAAGGTGTCCTGGTTACCATTTACAAGAGGGCACGCAAGAGGGCATGTTAATTGGTCAGGCTCGTTATGTTCGTCGGCGGAGCACCACGGCGGCACAGCGCAGGGCCTACCATTTGATTTATCGTTCAGGAGTTTTATTAAATCATCCAACAAAGGATTTAATACATAATCAATATACATTAGGTTCAAATACAGTAAGCCAAATAAAGCAGCTGGGAAAATGGCGAGCGCGGACCTTAACAGGTGGCTAACCGCACGTCACTTGCCTCTTGGCCAATCAGCGAGGAGGCCGCTGCAGGGTGGGCGGGGCTTTGCAAATGACGTAACCATATGCCGCTTCCTCATTGGCTGAACTACACGGCAGCGTGAGTAAGCCGCTTAGCCGATCCCACACTGCGGGTGGTTACTGCGAGGGGGAGACGCGCGGCGGTGCGGCGTGACGCGACGTAATATTTTAATTGTGTGCTGATTTAAAGTGATTCCGTCCGTGATAAACTGATCTCGAGTGCCGTGTAGTGACGTGCGCGAGGCCGGAGAGTGACCTGTGTGGCGGATGCGTCGGATTAAGGCGGATGAAGATGAGGAGTCCGCCATATGTCAGGTAAGCCCGGCGCCGCCATCTCGGGGAAAGAGGGACACAGACCGCCTTACCATTGCTCCCCGCTGTGTGCCTGCCTGACCGGGGCGGGGAGGCGGAGTGCATACGAGACGGGAAGTGTGCATGAAAGGGACTGCGGTGTGTGTGTATTGTGCTTGCCTTCGTGATAGTGTTGCGGCTGGGTGATGGTGGTAAGGTGTAGAACCAGATGGTGTGTGTGGCGGCATGGCGATGGGTGCGGGGCCGAGTGTTGACGAAATGGCGGAGGCGGTGTGAGTTTTAAGATTTATTGATAGTGATATGGAGCGTAAGGGTCTGCGTTGTGTTAGGGGCAGAGTGTGCAGTGATTGCTATTGTGGTGAAACGGGGGTACAGTGATGAGAATGGGGCACTGTTGGATTAGCCAGGTGATAGTTATGTTGCGTGTATAAGTGTCGGCGTAAATGGTTAGAAGAGGTGTGGTTATGAGCAGGGAGGATTGTGCTTGAGTGCAATGACATGTTCCTTGTTGACAGTGGTGTGATAAAGGTTGTGGGGCTGAAGCGAAGGTGTGAAGTGCTTTGTGGTGGGCGAGGGATGGTGTTGCCGCAGGAAAACGCACACTGGAGAATACAATAGGTGTGTTGCAGGTTTCGTGACAACTAAAGTATAGACGTGTTGAAGGTTGTGTAGATGTCAAGCTGTGTGTTACTTTCTGTGGGAGGTTGTCTATACACCGAGAGAGAGAGAGAGAGAGAGAGAGAGAGAGAGAGAGAGAGAGAGAGAGAGAGAGAGAGAGAGGGGCAGGCCGTTGCATACCGAAGTTTCCCATTTGTATTCTTTCCACGCCTCTGGTTGTCGCTTGATGGTGTGTAGGACGAGGAGGAGGTGGTGGAGGAGGGGTATTAAGAATTTGTTTAGCGGGGTTCACAGACAGGTAAACAGGTGAACTATAGGTGTAGAACAGTTATCTTTTCTCGAGTGTGGAGCTTGCTTTATTTATCTTTATTACGTTCTGCCTATACTATGGCACCGGTAGGCTTTCTTGGTGGGGCGCAGTCAAGTGTTTATAGTGGCGCCATTTGGCTTGTCTCATGCTGTCCCCCGGAGCTCATCTTTGATCCTCTTTTTAGGGATAGAATCTAGGGTCCGGGTTTGTAGGTGGGCATCAGAACAGCATTTGGGTAGTCAGGGCACGCTAACCAATCAGCCACCGCCTACTTTATTTAATAGACTCATTATGTAGTCGTCCAATTACAAGGCCTTAAAACGCACTAAGAAGTGTCTAGTGGTTTGGTACATTTTTAACAAGTGGCGACCTGTTTAAAGTGCGTTGTCGCCACCAGGTGTGTGTGTGTGTGTGTTGCCGCCACCGCCTCCTGTGTCATTACCTCCCCGCGCCGTGCTTAATATACAATTCCGTGACGCCTAATTACACTGCATTAAGTTTTATGTTGAGGTGATTGCAGAGTGTAATTCAGCCTTTGTGTGGGGGTGGTGTGTGTGTGTGTGTGTGAGGACGGTCTATGTCTCTTGTATCGCCTATAATTCAAGTATATTGCATCTGACGTCTATAATGCTTTTTTAGGTTGTTTGAGAGCATTCGTATATGATGTCTGACCGGCCGTGGTATTTGTGACATTGTATGATTTTTTTTATTTCTCTATTTTTTGCTTTGTGTTTCTTATTGATGTTTTGATAATGTATGATGCTTAATTCTTTGTATTTTTCTAATTGTATATTTAGAAATGACTGAGTGTCTTTAGTTCTTTTAATTATGCATATACGTACTAATATCTAAGTATTTACATGTATGGTTCGTGTTGCCTGTTCTACTATGTCTATGGATGATCATATGTCGCATTTGGTGGATGAGGAAAAACGAAGAGAACCAAAAAAAGTTTGATCACCCGCCCTTGCATACATATCACTACTGTTTTGGTTGTTTTGATATGTTTATTTTTCACTGCAATCTAACCTTCGTAGAAAAAAAAATCGGTCATGTGTTTGCGTTGCCTGCCCGGCCGCATGATCTTGAGTCACGTGTTGCATCGTGGTGGAGGTGAAGGGGGAAGGAAGGGCAGAGAGGCGGTAAGGGTGAAGGGGGAACGTCGGGAGGGGTGGAGAGTGGTGATGGTGGTGGCGAGGCTCTTCGTTATTCTTGTATACTTTAATCAAGCCGAGTGTTTGCGAAGCTTTGGTCTTTGAGAGTCCGATCCCCAGTGTTTCGCCATGACGGAGCGGTGGGCGGGCGAGCGCAGGGGCACGCGGCGGGGGAGCGGACGGCTGGCGACAGGGGACTGGGCAGGTATGGTGGGGAAAGGGAAATAAAGGCATGTCAGAAGATGTCGGTGGCAGGGGAAAGGAAGGGTAAGGGGAGATTGGCAGGGTGCATGGATAGTGGTAGGGATAAGATTGACAAGAGAAGAAGAGTAATAAGATAGGGGTAAGCGGGAAGGGACAGGAACGAGTAAGTTAAGTTTAGTGAAGGGTGGTGGCAGAGTTAAGGAAGAGTATAAGTTATGGACAGGCGAGGAAGGAGCAGGGGAGGGTAGGAAAGGCATGGGTATAGGGATAAGTCCAAGGCAAAGGGAAGGCAAGGGGCAAGGTGGATTATGGCAAGGGAATGGGCAAGGTAGTGTATATGGGTGCAAGGTATAGGGGGAAGGGCAGGAAGGGGCAAGGGTAGGGCGGGGAACATAGCAGGGGAAGAGTGGGATGATGTATGTGGGTGCAGGGTATAGGGGGAAGGGCAGGAAGGAGCAAGGGTAGGGCGGGGAGCATGGCAGGGGAAGAGTGGGATGGTGTATGTGTGTGCAGGGTATAGGGGAAAGGGCTGGAAGGGGCAAGGATAGGGCGGGGAGTATGGCAAGGGAAGGTGAAGGGTGCAGGGTATATAGGGGGAAGGCAGGAAGGGGCAAAGGTATAGGACAAGCTAGTGTGGAAGGCAAGGCAAACAGGTGGGTGTACCGGCTAACATGTTGTGGGTGGCGGCGGTGGTGGCGTGGTAAGGCTTGTGCAGTGGTGGCGGGTGGCAGCTGCGCACACTCCCACCACCTCTCCACCTCCGCCACCACAGCCACCACCCACGTCCTTCCAGCCCGCCACACTTTCCACCCGCCTCTCCTCTATTTTCGCTCGCCCTGTTCCTGTGGCCGCATTTTCTTACTTTTTCATTATAGTTTCTTTTTTCCCTTTCTCGTTTTTTATTCCACCGGCTTTTTTTCTCTTGACCTCGGAATAGTTTTTTTTTTCTTAGTTCCTTTATTTTTGTTTTATCATCGCAGATCCGTTCGTTTCATCCCTATTTTATTTTTTATCACATTCGTAACTTTTCCTTTGATTATTGTTATTAGTTCATTATTTTATTATATTATTGTTTTAGTGTGAAATCAGTAGCAATAAGTTCAGTGTGGGGAGAGAGAGAGAGAGAGAGAGAGAGAGAGAGAGAGAGAGAGAGAGAGAGAGAGAGAGAGAGAGAGAGAGAGAGAGAGATTTACATAGAAAATCAGACCACACAGACCCCATGGTCCAGACTTGGTGGTCTGTCCTTAAACCTAAGTGATTTTACATTAATCAGAAGACTCCAAAACGTTGCATTTCTACTCTAGTTGATATTAAGTTGAAGGAAGTGACGGTCGAGCTTATTTTTGAAGGAGTCAATCGTGTTACACTGGACCACTGACGGTGGGAGCTTATTCCATTCTCGCACTACAACGTTGGTGAAGAAAAATTTGGTGCAGTCTGAATTTACTTGTCTACATCTGAGTTTTACGCCATTGTTCCTCGTGCGCAAAGTGTCATCGATCATAAACAATGTTGATCTGTCTACATTCGTGAAACCATTAAGTATTTTAAAACATTCGATCAGTTTTCCTCGGAGGCGACGTTTCTCAAGAGAGAACATGTTAAGGGTAGAAAGCCTTTCTTCGTAGGATTTGTTGCGCAAGGAAGGGATCATTTTCGTTGCCCGACGCTGAACACCTTCTAATTTAGCAATATCCTTTGCATGGTGGGGAGACCAAAACTGTACCGCATATTCCAAGTGGGGTCTGAGAGAGAGAGAGACAGGGAAGCAGTTTCGCTCTCTCGATGCGAAGTTCGAACACGTTATCCTTCCCTTCTTGTTCCCCCTCTCTCTCTCTCTCTCTCTCTCTCTTGTACGACATCTTAAAGCCTACCGTCCCCCACTTTCACTAACTGCTTCCCTCCTCCCTCTCACTCTCTTCTTCCTTCACCCCCTCACTCCCTCCTCCACCCCCTCACTCCCTCCTCCACCCCCTCTATCCCTCTTCCTCTATGCTTCCACCCCCTACTTCTATCCCACTCCACCTCTCCTTCCCTTTCTGGACCTCTTCCTCTGCTCCTTCTCTTCTTCATCTATTATCCGCCCCCTGCTTTCCCTCTCCCCTCTCTCCCCTCTTTACTGCCCACTCTCCTTCCCACTCTCCCTCATCCACCTTTTCGGCCCCCTCTCCCCCTCTCCCTCCTCCTCTTTCACTGTTTTGACTGCCTCCAGCAACAGGTTGGAGGCACAATTTCCGGGGTTATGTATACGGGGCACCGGAAAGAACACGAGACGTAATTTTCCAGTTGTTTGCCCGTTTTCTCTTATGTGGCCCTGGAGCCGGAGGAGGGACTGAGGTAAAGCTGCGAACGTATGACTGGAATTACCCACACAAACACACTTGGCGACGAAGGAGCAGGGGGAGGAGGAGGAGGAGGAATGTTTGTGTGTGTGGCGGCGGTCGTTAAAATTAATGTGTGTGCATTCGCCGATTGTATAAATATCCTGTTTTTTTTGGATTTTTTTCGGTTTTGTGTAAAATTGTGTGTGTGTGTGTGTGTGTGTGTGTTTTGGGTCACCATAATACATTAGGGAAATCTAGTTTGTTCAGGTTTCTCCTAAAAAAGCACACACACACACACACACACACACACACACACACACAGCTACACGCCTCCTCAACCCACGCCGGATTGTTGGCCAGCTCAAGGTGCCTAAAACACGCCCACGACCCCCCCCCCACCCCACCCCACCCACCACCACCACTACCACCACCCACACCAAAACCACCGACACCCACACCACCACCTCCACCACATACCTTTAACCTGCAGTGAGGCATCGAGTGTTGTATCTATGTGTTGTGTTGGTCGGTGAGTGTTGCAACTTTAAACATGATTCATTATTGCTGTTTGTGTTTCTCTCTCTCTCTCTCTCTCTCTCTCTCTCTCTCTCTCTCTCTCTCTCTCTCTCTCTCTCTCTCTCTCTCTCTCTTGCAGAATAATTGAATGAGTCCCCTTCATTTGCACTTCTTTTTTTGTTCATTAGCTGATGAGTAATTTCATCTACTCAGCTACACGGTCAGTATCTCTCTCACTCACTCACACTCACGCACTCATTGACTCACTTCCACGCACTCATTCACTCACTGACTCGCCATTTACTCATTCATTCACCCATTTTCTTACAAGCGCCTTTTCACTCCCTTCACATCTGCATACATTCACTCATTCCTTCATGTTCTCGATATATATTGCAACTGAATCATTGTTTATTTTCCATTTGGCCAGAGGGAGGAAATATTTGCCTTCTCCCTGCAGACCAAGTTGAGTGGAGGTTGAACAATTGAGTTTCTCGTACCCTCAATCTGTGTTTGCTTTCATCATCATTCTTCTTCTTCCATCTACACCTCCTCTTCCTCCTCCTCCTCCTCCAGCTCCTCTTTATTATATTTCTTTTGGCTTTTCTTTTTACTTCGTTCTCGCTTTCCTTCTCTATCTTCCCATTCTCCTCCTCTTCTTCATCATCATCTTCATCTTATTATTGCTGTTCATTGTATTCTTCTTCATCTTTCTCTTCCCCTCCCTCTCCTCCTCCTCCTCCTCCTCCTCCTCTTATTCTTCTGCGTCATCACCTAACCCTTGACCTATCACTCACCTCTCCCTTAAACGTCATTACTACCTATAAATATTACACCTCCTCCTCCTCCTCCCCTTCCTCCTCCTCCTCCTGCTTCTCTATTATCCTTTCCCTCTCCCTCCTAGTTTTCCTGCCCCAATCTATTTTATCTTCCTACTCCTTTATTTTTTCCTCTCCTCCTTCCTCTCTTCCTCCTCCTTCCCTTCTCTCCTTGGTCTTCTTCTTCCTCCTCTTCCTGTTTTCCCTCCGTGTTATTTCTTGTTTCTTGACCTACGTGTTTTGCTCTCTCTCTCTCTCTCTCTCTCTCTCTCTCTCTCTCTCTCTCTCTCTCTCTCTCTCTCTCTCTCTCTCTCTCTCTCTCTCTCTCTCTCTCTCTCTCTCTCTCTCTCTCTCATATTTCGCCTCATTTTAATTCTTTTCCTTGTTTCACTGTGCCTCTCCTACTCCTCTCTCCTTTCTCTTCCTCTCTTCACCCTTTCCTCTTTCCTCCTTTCCCTTCATCTCTTTGCTGTTTATTCTTTCCCCTTTATTTCACTTTTTTTTTTTCATTCGCATCTATCCTCGTCTTTTCCGCCTCCTCTTGGTCTTACTCCTTTCCTCTTTCTAATCCTCCACTACCTCCTACACTATCTTCTCCTCCTCCTCCTCCTCCTCCTTATCTCCCCGGCCAT
Organism: Eriocheir sinensis; assembly: GCF_024679095.1. Classification (NCBI taxonomy): domain Eukaryota; kingdom Metazoa; phylum Arthropoda; class Malacostraca; order Decapoda; family Varunidae; genus Eriocheir; species Eriocheir sinensis. Next base: position 5,184,790 of record NC_066573.1, on the reverse strand, counting down.
CTGTGTGCGCGCGGCCTCCTGCCCTGATAGCCGCGCCTCCTAAATGAGAGGCTCACCGGGGATCAAAACTCCACCTTCCTGCACGCCAATTTTGGATGTTGAACTTTCCCTATGAAATACCAGAGTTTTCGTTTTTTTTTTTACCTTTTTCAGTTGATATGGAGAGACTTTGTTACGCTTTTGAACTGATTTGTTATAGAGATGGGTTTCCTTTTTGGTATTTTTTTCATTGTTTTTTTTGTTTTGTTTTACTTCCTGCTGTTTTAACTTTTCCTTTGGTTCTCATAATGCAGGTAATGTTTTTTTTCTTCCCCTTAGTCTTTTTTTGTGTGCCATTTGCGTCGCTTTTATTTTAGTTTGATTTTTTTTGTCGTGTTTCATTTTCTGCTTTCGTTTTTTTTCAGACTTTTTTGCTTTTCGTATTCTTTATGCCATTTAGATATTTATATTGGTGTTTATATTTATATATATATTTTTCTCTCTCTCTCTCTCTCTCTCTCTCTCTCTCTCTCTCTCTCTCTCTCTCTCTCTCTCTCTCTCTCTCTCTCTCTCTCTAATTTGTTGTTGTCCCTTAATAATCTCTTCCGCCAAATTGTTTTTCTTTCCCCCATCTCTCTCTCTCTCTCTCTCTCTCTCTCTCTCTCTCTCTCTCTCTCTCTCTCTCTCTCTCTCTCTCTCTCCTGTCGTTTTCAATCAAAATTATCTTTATTGCCTCTTTTATTGCCCTATTAACTTTTTTAATTGCTTGACCTTTCGACTTTCTCTCTCTCTCTCTCTCTCTCTCTCTCTCTCTCTCTCTCTCTCTCTCTCTCTCTCTCTCTCTCTCTCTCTCTCTCTCTCTCTCTCTCTCTCTCTCTCTCTCTCTCTCAAGTGTATCATATCACGGTCTTTTTCCCAACAATTTCCTGCTATTCACGCCGCCTCGTCTTTACACGTCCCCGCCCGAGGCACCCTGACGTTACCATGGAAACCTCTCATGACGCCAGGGATGTGAGGGGGGAAGAGGGCTGAAGGGATGAGGGGGCGAAGGTGTTGGTTACTGTGAAGAGGGCGAGGGACAGGGTGGAGAATCTAATAAAAGAAGCAAGTGAGGGCGCTATAGGACGTCTTAACAAACGGTTCAGATGTTATGAAAGTACGGAATGAGGAAAGAGGATTGGAGAGAAGAAAAAAATCATGGTATCTGACTCTGCGTGCCCCCGGTAAACATGTAGGTAGAGACTGAAGAGCTTGTGATGAGATATGTGAAAAGAAGGAAGGGTTCGGTTTGTGGGTAGCGTGAGAAGAGTATATATGTAAGTTAGTAATGGAGGATTGAGAGCTGACTGAAATTGCGTTAAACATGAGATTAGACAGGGTTCAAAATATCGCTAAAAGGTCATACAGTGAGATAGTGGGCTTGCATATGTAGGTAGAAGGGGTTGAGTGGTGATGTATTGATGTAAGCGATTAAAGAATATATAGGTTGAACAGTGTTGAGTTGATAAAAGTAGTTAGAAGGTGTTGAGTAATGCTGAGTAGGAGTGTTGGTGGGTTTATATAAGTGAGTAGGAGGAGTAGTTTAGTTATGTTGGGATAATAATGGGGAGCAGTTTGTGTTGAATGGTGATTGGAAGTGAATATACGATAGACTTGTGTGATGGTGGATTAATAGAAATGATAAGATGTGGTTGAAGCGTGTTGGGATATCTGAACGGATTAGAAAATATATAGGGTTGTGTTGTTCGGTTAATATAAGTGTACGAAAGAAGGGTTTGGTTTGGAGTGAACGGTCGAGGTTACTCCATATTTTTTCGGTTTTCTATTTTTTCGTGTTTCCCAAGGCGCGGGGCAGCAAGACTTTAGTAGAAGTTCTTGCCGGGAAACACTCCTGGCCCGCGCCCGAGATTAAATTTCTTTCCCGTTTTGTTAGTGTTTTATTATCCTGCGAATGTTTGTTTGTCTGCTTGCTCTACCCTTGGACCTAATACCCCATGCGCGATGCAATTACACGAAAAGATCTAAATTTATCACTAATCAGACTTCCACACTGCTACCAGGAGACTACAAGGGGCTAGAAGGCTCTTTAATAGTGCTCTTTAGTTTGTTCGACTCGTGCACTTCCTTATTAGCCTATTCAACAACGATTTTTTTATCTATTTCATTCCCAAGTCTGAATGAATCAATTTTATGCCCGTTAATACTTGTCCTAACATGTTTTCAGTATAAGTAAATATACCCATTCACTTCAGTTACATGACCGAAGGATGTTAGATAAGCTTCTTTACTTATATACGTTCCTTGGAGCGGCGTAGACTGTAAGAGGTAATTAAAGTTTGTAAATAGGTGAAGGAGATTAGTAAGTTCACTGTAGTGTGTTGTGTGTCTTATTTGAACGTGTCATGGTATTCACGTCAACAAAGAAATGAGTAGGAAAGAAAATAAAGAAAATATATTAAAAAAGAGAGGAGCCAAGAGAGTAGGGGAAAGGTATATTTAAAGAACTGAGGAAGAGGAGGTTTGGGTTATTTTTGATCTCGTCCCTTCAGTGAAAAAGTAAGTTTAAAAGTTCTCTTCCCTTCGTGTGTTTACTAGGCGCAGTCCTCCAAACTTTCCCAATATCCGCGAACTTGCTCCTCGTCTCCTTTACTCCCCCACTAACTCCCCCACACACACTGTCACTCCCTTCCTCCTCCCTCCTCAACTCCCTTACATCCTCTCTCCCTGCATCCCTTTCCTTCCTTACTTCACACTAACTCCCTCAAACCCTCTCTCCCTCCCATACTCCCTTCACTAACTCCCCCACACCCTTCCTCCCTCCCTCCTCAACTCCCTTACATCCTCCCTCCCTGCCCTCCCTCCATCCCTTTCCTTCCTTACTTCACACTAACTCCCTCAAACCCTCTCTCCCTCCCATACTCCCTTCACTAACTCCCCCCACCCTCTTCTCCCTCCACTAAATCCCTCACACACTCCCTTCCTCCCTCCACTACTGTATACATCGTGGATTTCCTTTCTTATTCTCTCCCTCCTTTTTTACATGCACGCCCTCACGATATCAAAGTTCCCTCTCCCCTCTCTTCTTTTTCTCCTCTCTCCCTCTCTCTCTCTCCCTCTTCAAACCTAACCTATGCATCCATTCCTCCACGCCCTCTCAGTATCCTCTCCTCTCCCTATTTCCTCCCTACATCACGCTCGTATAATATTCTAACGCCCTCCTTTCTTCCTTTCCTCTCTTCTCCTTTCCTCCCTTCCTTCCTCCGTACTTCAGATCCTCACAATATCTTCCTCCTCCTTCCACGCCTCTCGTTTTCCTCCACACACTAATAATATCTTACTCCTACCCTGTCTCTCCTTAATCTGTTCCTCCTCCTCCTCCTTCCCCCCTCCCACCTTGTCGTTTTGTCAATGCTGAGCCTCGTTTACTCCGCCGCTGCTATTCTTGGACACATAAGTCGTCTTTCTCTCCCTTCCTCCCCTCCCTCCCACCCTACCATCCCTCCCCTCCTCCTCCTTCGTCCTCTTCCTTCCTCCTACTTCAATCCCTCCCTCCCCTCCCTTCCTCCTTCCCTTCCTCTCTTCTTACGTCTTATTGACCTTTCCTTCCTTCCTTCCTCTTACTTCAATCCCTCCCTTCCCCTCCTTTCCTCCTTCCCTTCCTCTCTTTCTCTTCTTACGTCTTATTATCCTTTCCTTCCTTCCTTCCCCTACTTCTCTTTCTTCCTTTCTTCTTTTCTTCTATTGCTCCTCCTCCCCTCTTTGTTTTCTTCCCTTCCCCTTTTTTCCTCTTCTTTATCTCCCATTCTTCCCCTTCGTTTGTCATTCTTTCTCGTATACTTTTCTTTCATTGTTTTTTTTCTTTCTGTAATTATTTTTTTTTCTTTTCTCCGTCTCGTCAGTTTGTTTCTTTGTCCTCAAATATCTATCTGCTTCCCTTCTTCCTCCCTTTATCGCTCTTTTCAAAACTTTCCTTCCCTTCTTTTATACATTAGTTTTCTCTGTCTTCTCATTCTTTGTCACGGGTCATTTTGTCTTTTTTCGTGATTTTTTTTCAATTGTCTTTTCCTTTTTTTTCTCGTTTTCCCTCATTCTACTTTTTTTGTCTTCACTCTCTCAGCTTTCATTCTCTTAGTTTCTTCGGTATTTAAATTCTCCTTCCTTTCTCTCTTCGTTATTGATCTGTTTCCCGTTTATCATCCTTCTCAACTTTTTTCCTCCTATTTTCTCTTTTCATATCTTTAATTATCTTTCTTAACCCTTTTTTCTATTTTTTTTTCGCTAGTTAACTCCCACTTTATTTTTCCATCATGTTTTCTTCGTTTTTTATCTTATTTTCCTTTGCCCTTACCCTAAAACCTTTCTCCTCCTCCTTTACTCTCCTTCCTTCATCATCTCCTTCCCTTGACAACTAGTTTTCCTCCCCCTGTTCCCTCTTCTCTCCTGTCCCTTCATCTCTATACGTCTCCTTTCCTCTCTCCTTTCATTCCTTTCCATTTCTCTCCATTCCCTTGCATTCTTTTTCCCATTTCATTGTTCTGTCTCATTTCCTCTCTTCATCCTTCATCTCTCCTTTCCTTTCTTTTCCTCCTTTCCTCTTTCTTTTCCTCCTTTCCTCGCCCCCCTTTTCCTGCCCCTTCCCTTCATAAATATTCTTCCCTTAACCCATACAATCCCTTTTCCCTCCATATTTTTTCCTCCTCGCTTCTCCCTCCCTCTCCCCCTCACTCCCGTCCTCAACACTACCCCCCTCACCTCCCCCTCCTAGTGTCAAATAGTCAACAGGTGTTCTGACGCCGTGTGCAAGGTGATAAACAGGTAAACATGTTCCTTGTTCTCCTCCTCCTCTTCCTCTTCTACAGCTCACAAACCGCTTTCATTCCTCTTCCATATCGTAGTTTTTCCTCTCCTTCTTCCCCTACTGCTGCTAACTAACCCTTTTGATGCATATTTTACATTATCATCATCATCATCATCATTATACCTCGCCTTCTACTCTGTGCTAACTAATCCCTATCAACCTATCTTTCACACTATCATTGTTTCATTATTATCCTATCTGGCGTCTTTTAGTTTCCGTATATCCTTGTTTATCCTTCTGTATCATCATCATCATCATCGTCTTCTGCACCTCTACTATTTAACTGACCCTCATCTTTCACACACTATTATCCATTCTGGCCTCTTATAGTCTCCTTAATATATCCCTGTGTATTCTTCTGTATCATCACCATCATCACTACCACCATCACCGCCGCCGCCCCCCCGCGCTCCTGGTCACTCACAGGTGTTTTGCGCCCTGCACCTGCTAACTTCGTACCGTGCCCCGCGTTATCGCCCTTCCCGCCGCCCTGCACAAGGCTGATAGTCCCGTGCGGTGGGCGTGGCCTGGCCTGACTGGTTGCCGTGGAGAGAATATGTATAAAGAGCTGCCAGAGACGTGTGTGTGTGTGTGTGTGTGTGTGTGCCGACTTGGTGTTTGTTGTGTGTGAGTTGTAAATTGTTGTGATAAGCGAGATGCTGTTTAGTTACCAAAGTAAGCGTGCATGCGCTCTCTCTCTCTCTCTCTCTCTCTCTCTCTCTCTCTCTCTCTCTCTCTCTCTCTCTCTCTCTCTCTCTCTCTCTCTCTCTCTCTCTCTCTCTCTCTCTCTCTCTCTCTCTCTCTCTCTCTCTCTCACACACACACACACACACACACACACACACACACACACACACACACACACACACACACACACACACACACACACACACACACACACACACACACACACACACACACACACACACACACACACACACCGCGACCTGCACCACCCTATGCATAATGACGCCCGCATGAACTGACAAACGAGAAACGGAGAGGAGGAGGAGGAGGAGGAGAGGTGGGGGAGAAGGATGGATGGATGGGGAGAAAGAAAAGAGTGAGGGATAAAATAACTGATGAGGAAGATGAGGGGAAGGGAGAAGGGGATGGGGGGAATGATAAGTAAGGGAGAATAAAGCGAGTGGAAGGGGGGAGAGGAGAAGGGAGAGAGGGAGAGAGGAGAGGCTGGCGTGGTTTATATCATTCCTAGTTTTATTGCTATTACTATTATTATCATTAGTGGCTATTGCGTTTATTAATCAGTATCACAATGCATGGAAAAAGCGTACAGGTGAAAGATTTATCATGACGTGTGGGATTTCATTTGACTTTTAACCTTATTAATAACTTCACTTTTTCATTGTTTTTCATGGTGTCATTTCACGTTTTCATCTCCATCGGCTTCGTCACTTGCCATCCTTTCGTAATGCTTCCTCTTCTCCACATCCATTTCTATCCCCATTTCTCTGCATTATCTTTTAGCTTATTCTTTCTATTCCAATTCTTTTTTCTATCCTCATCTCCCTGTTTCCCCATCCCCCTTTCTTCCTATTCTTATCATTACTTTTATTATTTCCATTCCAATTATTCCTATTCCAATTATTCCTATTCCTATTTTACATACTACTCCTATTGACTGTATTTCTTTGCTTTATCTTTTAGCTGTTCTCCCTATTCCAATCCCTTTTCTATCTTATCACCCTGCCTCCCCATCCCCTGTTCTTCCTTCTTATTACTATTCTTCCTATTTTTATTATTTCCATTCCTATTTATCCTATTCCTATTATCCCTATTCTTCCTCTTATTCGTATTATTTCTAGTATTCCTATTCGCTGTTGTTCCTCTTCATCCTTCTTCAGTATCACTTTTTTTTTTCCTCCCCATCTCTCTTTCCCTCATCTCCTGTTCTTCTTTCTCCAGCGTCCCTTTCTATACCCATTTCCCTGTTTTCCCCATCCCCTGATCTTCCTTCTTATACCTTTCTTATCCCATCTCCATGCCTACCCCATCACCTGCAGCTCTTCCATCCTGCTGTTCCCTTAATCCTTTTTTTCACGTCCCTGTTAATGTAGATATTCTCTCTCTCTCTCTCTCTCTCTCTCTCTCTCTCTCTCTCTCTCTCTCTCTCTCTCTCTCTCTCTCTCTCTCTCTCTCATCACATATTATAAGAACATAAGAACGTAAGGAGTCTGCAAGAGGCCGGTCGGCCTATACAAGGCAGCTCCTGTACACTCAACCCCACCTTACCTCACCATCCATGGCTTTATCTAACCTCTTCTTGAATGTATCTATGGTATTGGCACCCACAACATGGCTCCCAAGCCTGTTCCATTTGTCCACCACTCTATTAGTGAACCAATTCTTGCCTATGTCTTTGTTGAATCTGAATTTGTCTAACTTAAAACCATTGCCACGCGTCCTACCTGGCTCTTTTACTATCAAAATCTTATTGACATCCCCTTTGTTAAAGCCCTTCATCCATTTATACACTTCGATCAAGTCTCCTCGCAACCTTCGCCTTTCTAGAGTGTGTAGATGCTTCAGCCTGTCTTCATAAGGCAAGTTTCTCACCCCCTGAATCATCTTTGTCATCCTCCTCTGTACAGATTCTAACATCTTTATATCTTTCTATAGTAGGGGGACCAGAACTGAACTGCATAATCGAGATGAGGTCTAACTAGTGCTAAGTAAAGTTTGAGGATGACTTCAGCGCTCCTATTGCTTACGCTCCTCCTATCATCAACCACTTTCACCCTTACTCTCGTCTCTACATCCTGTTACTCTTCCTATGGTGGTTAGATGAAGGCACAGGATGGAGACTATTGGCTGTCTTAGGCGTTAACTCCTTTGCGTCTTCAAGCCCTTCACTGCCCCCTATAGTCCTAACACCGCCCCCCCCGCCAACCCTCTCACTGCCCCCTTTAATCCCTTCATTGCCTCTTCAAGCCCGTCACTGCCTCGTCAGCCTCTTCCCTGCTCCTTAAAACGTGCCTAGAAACCCGTCAAGGTATTCACCACCACCACCACACCACCGTCACGTGTGTGTGTGTGTGTGTGTGTGTGTGTGTGTGTGTGTGTGTGTGTGTGTGTGTGTGTGTGTGTGTGTGTGCGCTAATTGTTTCCTTGATTAATAGCGTGACTTAGAACAATATATATTTCTCTTAATGGGAAAGGTAAGAATGCGGATACGAGTTGTAATATTTATTCTTATTTCATTATTTTCATTCTTATTATTATTGCGAGTGTTAGTCCGTGGCTCCATTTTACATATTTTGTTCTTGGAATGTAAGTTATTTCTCTCTCTCTCTCTCTCTCTCTCTCTCTCTCTCTCTCTCTCTCTCTCTCTCTCTCTGCAGGCCCACGCTTCTGCCACTCCGTTTATTAATATTGCTTACTTTCAACTCCGCCCGCCCCCCTTTCTCTCTCTCTCTCTCTCTCTCTCTCTCTCTCTCTCTCTCTCTCTCTCTCTCTCAATCTGCAGGCCCACGCTTCTGCCACTCCGTTTATTAGTGTTGCTTACTTTCAACTCCGCCCGCCCCCCTTTCTCTCTCTCTCTCTCTCTCTCTCTCTCTCTCTCTCTCTCTCTCTCTCTCTCTCTCTCTCTCTATCTCTCTCTCCCTCCCCTCCTCCCCCCCACCCCACCCCTGGTCTTCCTCGCCGCCCACACACCCTGGAACAGTGCGGCGCTGCGGCAGCAATATAAATAGTCATTACAAAGGCGGGGAGGAGGAAGAGGAGGAGGAGGAGGAGGAGGAACAACGGAAACAAAATATAACGCTGAACGAAAGACTGTGAAACGGAATGGAATGGTACGGAGTCATGTTAAAGGTGTGTGTGTGTGTGTGTGTGTGTGTGTGTGTGTGTGTGTGTGTGTGTGTGTGTGTGTGTGTGTGTGTGGAAACGCACGCGTGGACGCAACCTTTTATATAGGTCATTCCCACGCACTTTACACACACACACACACACACACACACACACACACACACACACACACACATATAAAGAAAGAAAGAATGAACAAACATAGTGAGAGAGAGAGAGAGAGAGAGAGAGAGAGATGGGGGGGGGGGGGCGAAGGGAAATTCATGCAAATATAGCTGAGTGTGTCGTTACTTCAATCACTGCTAAAATATGCTTAACCGACCTGAGAGAGAGAGAGAGAGAGAGAGAGAGAGAGAGAGACAGTCGTGTAGTGTAATCTAGGCATCCCTTTTTTCGTCTCTATGGTGTAATTTAATCTCCCCGCCTCGTGATAGTGTCATTTGCATCAGTGCCTCGGGAAATTGAAGGGTGACTCACGTAGAAGTGTCTCGTATTGGCCTTAACGAGGAGGGCGAGGCGGGGAACTCACCCATTTTTATTTACTCAGGTTTAAAAGGAAAAAAAATATATGTTGAAGTTTATTTTTGTTATTTCTCGGTTGTGTGAATCAAAGAGGATTTAGTAGTGGTGATGGTGGTGGTAGTATAGTAGTAGTAGTAGTAATAGTAGTAGTAGTAGTAGTCGTAACATGCCTCTCCGGCCGTTTACCTCTGTCCCCATTCAGTCATTCCTCTACTGCTTGCCCACTTGTCCACCTAATTTTCACGTGTCCCCCTTTCCTCCCACCTGCTCCCTTCCTTCCACCTATCCCCCTTCCTCCTACATGTTCCCCTTCCTCCCACCTATCCCCCTTCCTCCCACCTACTCCCTTCCTTCCACCTATCCCCCTTCCTCCTACCTGTTCCCCTTCCTCCCACCTATCCCCCTTCCTTCCACCTATCCCCCTTCCTTCCACCTATCCCCCTTCCTTCCACCTATCCCCCTTCCTTCCACCTATCCCCCTTCCTCCTACATGTTCCCCTTCCTCCCACCTGCTCCCTTCCTTCCACCTATCCCCCTTCCTCCCACCTGTTCCCCTTCCATCCACTTTTTTATTTCATTTTACAGCAGAGGAGTCCGTTCAAGGGCATTAAAAAAGGTAAGAAATGTGAAAAAAAGCCCTCTACTCCTCTTCCCTCCACCTTTTCCCTTCCTCCCACCAGGTTTCTTCCACCCACCTGTCCTTCTTTAGCAATCTCCCTCCTCCTCCTCCCACCTGATGCTCCCAGCTCCTCTAATTTGTCCACCTGTCACAACCTCCCACTTGTTCCGACCACTTCATCTCTCAAGCCTCCGCCCATCTGTCTTGTCTCCCTTCCCAGCCTCCTGTCACCTCTTCCCTTCCACCTGCCACTCTTCCACCTACGCATGTCTCCTTCCCATCTCTTCTTCTGTTCCATCCTCCCTTCCGCTCATTTTTTTTTTTACAGCAGAGGAAAAAAAAAGCCCGCTACTCACTGCTCCTAAATAGATGCTCATTCCCTTTCAAGTCATCTTTTTAGCTGTATCTTATTTTTTATTGTTTTACATATTTCCATCCTTTCCTCTTTCTCTTCCTTCCTTTTCTGGCTTTCCTCAACCAGTCACATCTATCAAGTTGACATAATGTTGCCCAAACACACACACACACACACACACACACACACACACACACACACACACACACACACACACAGAAAAGAAAGGAGACGTGGAATAAAATAAAAAGGAAGAAAAAAAAAGGAGGGAAAAATGGAAAAGATAAAAAGTAAAAGTGAAGAACATTAGGAAAACAATGAAGTGATTAATAAAGGAATAATTATGAAAGGAAATAAAGGATGAAAGAACTATATAGAAGAGTAATGTGAAAATGAAAAGAAGGAAGTAAGGAAGGAGATTAGGGTGATGATAGAAATGAGGGAAAAAAGATACTGAAGGAAGGAAGAGTGAGGAAGAATGAGAGGAAGGAAGTTAGTGAGGAAAGGAATGAAGAAAATAATAATGGAAAATAATGGAATGGAGAGAAGGGAGAAAGAAATAGTGAGTAAAGAGAGGAAGGCAAGAAAATATAAAAGGAAGGAATGAAGGAAGAAAGGAAGGCTGTTTAATGAAAGGGATAAAGAAAGAGTGAGTAAGGAGAGGAAGGCAAGCAAAAATAAAAGGAAGGAATGAAGGAAGGAAGGAAGGCTGTTTATTGAAAGGGAGAAAGAAAGTGAGTAAGGAGTGGGTCAAGCAAAAATAAAAGGAAGGAAGTAAGGCTGTTTACCGAATGCATTAGTATATTAGCGAAATAGACGATAATAACCAAGACTCTCCGCGGGATGAAGCACAGCGGGGAGAGAAGAAATGAACGGTTATGGCGAGATTATAAAGAAAGGAGGAGGAAGGTGGTCAAAACGAGGAGGAGGAGGAGGAGGAGGAGGAGTGGCAGCATTAGGAGGAGGAAGATGGCCAGGAAGAGGAGGAGGAAAATAAGTAGGATAAGGTAGAGTTGGAGATGGTACGAAGTGTAATCAATATATTTATAGAAGAGGAGGAGGAGGAGGAGAGGAAAAGAAGACGGAGGAGGAGGAGGAGGTAGACTAGATGGTACGAAGTGTAATGATTAAATTGATATATTTTTGGAAGAGGAGGAGGAGGAGGAGGAGGAGGAGGAGGAGATTGTAGACGTACCCATGTATTCAACAACATCTCTCTCTCTCTCTCTCTCTCTCTCTCTCTCTCTCTCTCTCTCTCTCTCTCTCTCTCTCTCTCTCTCTCTCTCTCTCTCTCTCTCTCTCTCTCTCTCTCTCTCTCTCTCTCTCTCTCTCTCTCTCTCTCTCTCTCTCTCTCTCTCTCTCTCTCTCTCTCTCTCTCTCTCTCTCTCTCTCTCTCTCTCTCTCTCTCTCTCTCTCTCTCTCTCTCTCTCTCTCTCTCTCTCTCTCTCTCTCTCAGAATCTGTGTCTTCATGAAATTCCCATTAAAAAGGTCAAACAAGCTTACTCTTCCTTCTTCTCTTCTTACTCTTCTTCCTCCTCCTCTCATCCTTCTCCTTTTTCTCCTCCTCGTATTTCTTCTTTGTCTGTTTTATAGTGTGTATATATTTTTACATGCTTGTATTTCAGTTTCTCTCTCTCTCTCTCTCTCTCTCTCTCTCTCTCTCTCTCTCTCTCTCTCTCTCTCTCTCTCTCTCTCTCTCTCTCTCTCTCTCTCTCTCTCTCTCTCTAATCCAAGATCAAGCATAGACGTAGGACCTTTGATCTTTCTGGGGAGGAGGAGGAGGAGGAGGAGGAGGGGGGGAGAAGTAGGAAGATAAAGAGGAGAGAAGAAGGAGCAAGGTTAAAAGAAAATGGAAAAGGAGGAAGAAGATTAGAAGGACGAGGGAGGTCAATAAGAGGTGCTTGTTGCGAAGGAGGAGGAGGAGGAGAAGGAAAGAAAAGGAAAAAAGAACTTTGGGTCAGTAACGAGATGGAACTCTTTAGATTCTTTGAGGTCACCGTAAAATATTTTGTTCATTAAAATTACATTGTTGAACAGAAAGAAAAAAACAGAATGCTGGTAGTTTTGGATTTCATTTCAGACGCTTTCCTCATTTTTTTTTTCTATGTACATTTTCTTCGTTTATTCTCACGAGTAAATGTTTGCAGAGCGACTGTATTAATTATTTACTCTGCGGGGTTTCTGAGAGTCTCGTCTGGTCTGGAAGTTAAAATTTGAAGTGGTGAGTTTATTTTTTAATTTGTGTTCATTGTGCAGACCCGAAATTTTGAGAACTTGCTGAATGTTCTTATTTTTGTTACCTCTCGAACTCGCATCCTCTCCGTGTGTCAGTCTCTCTGTTTGTGTCAGTCTCTCTGTCTGTCTGTGTGTCTGTCTGTCTGTGTGTCTGTCTGTCTGTGTGTCTGTCTGTGTGTGTCTATCTGTCTGTGTGTCTGTCTGTGTCTGTGTGTCTGTCTGTCTGTCTGTCTGTCTGTCTGTCTGTCTGTGTGTCTGTCTGTCTGTCTGTGTGTGTGTCTGTCTGTCTGTGTGTGTGTCTGTCTGTGTGTGTGTCTGTGTCTGTCTGTGTGTGTGTGTGTGTGTGTGTGTGTCTGTGTGTGTGTGTGTGTGTGTGTGTGTGTGTGTGTGTGTGTGTGTGTGTGTGTGTGTGTGTGTCTATTTGTGTGTCTGTCTGTGTGTGTGTCTGTGTCTGTCTGTGTGTGTGTGTCTGTCTGTCTGTGTGTGTCTGTCTGTCTGTCTGTGTGTCTGTCTGTGTGTCTGTGTGTCTGTCTGTCTGTGTGTGTCCGTCTGTGTGTGTGTCTGTCTGTCTGTGTGTCTGTCTGTCTGTGTGTCTGTATCTGCCTGTGTGTGTGTGTGTGTGTGTGTGTGTGTGTGTGTGTGTGTGTGTGTGTGTGTGTGTGTGTGTGTGTGTCCCTCGAAGTTATTCCTCTAGTTCAAGGTCGTGACGTCACTGGCGCGGCGACGGAGGAGGAGGAGGAGGAAAGGGCGACGGCGATGGCGACAGTGTCCTTTCCTCTACCTCCTCCTCTTCTTCCTCCTCCTGCTTCCATCTTCCCTCCCCTTTGAATTACCCCGTACCCCTTGGAACGATTCTGGCGCCTGGCTGATGTAGGAGGGATGAGGATGAGGATGAGGAGGAAATTGTAGTAGTAAGAGAAAGAGGAGGAGGAGGAGGGAGAAAGGAAAGGAAGAGGAAAGGAAAAGGAGTATTTGGGGGAAGAATCAGAGGGTGTAGGAGGAAGGAAAGGACAGTGGATTAAGGAAAGGTAGGAAGGACTGAAAGAAAGGAAGGAGGAAGAATAAAGGAAGAGGGGAGGGGAGGGAGGGAAGGGAAGGGAAGAGAAGAGAAGGGAAAGGAAGAAAAGAGAAGGGAAAGGAAGGCAAAGGAATGGAAGGGAAGGGAAAGGAAAGGAAGAAAAGAGAAGGGAAAGGAAGGAAAAGGAAGGGAAGGGAAGGGAAGGGAAGGGGGGAGAGAGAGAGAGAGAGAGAGAGAGAGAGAGAGAGAGACCTGTTTGCCACTCACGATTTCAATAACTGACTGAGTGACTGACTGGTTGATTGACTGAGTGACCATTACTTAGCCAATTCCCTTGTGACCTGATTGTTCCTCCTCCTCCTCCTCCTCTTCCTCCTCCTCCTCCTTCCTTCCCGCTGTCTCGCCTAGTTATTCTCTTCCTTCTATTCTTCTTTTCTATCTTCATTCTCCTCCTCATAATTATCCATATTGTTCTTATTCCTTTATTCGTTTTCTTTTGTATCTTTTCCTTCCCATTCTTTTTTTCCATTATCTCTTATTCCTCTTTTTACTCTCATTATTACCTTTTGTTTCTCTTCTATTATTTTATCCTTTCTACTTCTTCCTTTTTTTTATCACACAATTTTAGCTTCTTATTCCTCTCCTCCTCCTCCTCCTCCTCCCCCCCATTGTCTCGTCTCGATAATAATCGTCCTCCTCCTCCTCCTCCTCCTCCTCCTCCTCCTCCCTCCCCTATGTCTCGTCTCTATAATAATCGTCCTCCTCCTCCTCCCGCCGTCTCGTCTCGTCGTCCTCCCTCTCTCTCTCTCTCTCTCTCTCTCTCTCTCTCTCTCTCTCTCTCTCTCTCTCTCTCTCTCTCTCTCTCTCTCTCTCTCTCTCTCTCTCTCTCTCTCTCTCTCTCTCTCTCTCTCTCTCTCTCTCTCTCTCTCACTCTCTCTCTCTCTCTCTCTCTCTCTCTCTCTCTCTCTCTCTCTCTCTCTCTCAGGTCCTTATAACTTTGCCTCCCGTATCTTTTTTCTCTTGATCTTCAGAATATTCGATGGGAGGGGATGGAAGGGTCACGAGAGAGAGAGAGAGAGAGAGAGAGAGAGAGAGAGAGAGAGAGAGAGAATATGGAGAAAAAGGCTCCCCAAAAGACCATTTGGATAAAGTGGGAAATGGAAAAGGATTGAACCGACTCAAGAGACGAAAGGAAGGAGAAAAGGGAAGGGAAGGACAGGAAGGTACGGCGGGAAGGAGGGAGGGAGAGAGAGGGAAAGATGTAGAGGTTGAAATGGGAGAGAAAGGAGGCAAAAAGCATGTAAGGAAGGAGCAGTAAATAAAAGGATGGAAAGAATGACAGGAAAGAATACGAGAGAAAATAGGTAGAAAATGGGAAGGAGGGAGGGGGAGAGAGGGCAAGATAGAGAGGTTGAAATGCGAGTGAAGGGAGGCAGAAAGCATGTAAGGAAGGAAGAGTAAATAAAAGGATGGAAAGAATGGCAGGAAAGAAAACGATAGAAAATAAGTAGAAAATCAAGAAATGGATGCAAAGAGATTAAGAGAAGTAGGTAGAGGATGAGGAAAGAACGTGAAAATATAGGTAGGAGAAGATAAACGTAGACAAGGGAAGAATATAGAGAAGTAGAAAAGAAAGTTAAAAGACAGGAAGGAAAGAGGGAGGGAAAGTCAGGGAGAAATAAAGAATAGGGAAGTAAAGAAGGTTGAAAGATAGTAGGGAAAGAGGGGAGAGAATAAGATAAGTAAATAAGTGAAAATAAGTGTAAAGAGGGGAGTGTAGAAAATGAAAGGAGGGAAGTGAATGGAGGCAAAGGGAGTGAAGTAGAAAAGTGAGATGAATGGAATGAAGGAAGAAGACAGAGACAGAGGACGAGGGTAGTGAGGGGAGGAGGGCGACGATGTGGGTGTTAAGAGGAGAGAAAGAGCGATAAGGAGGATTATTCTGAAGAGGTGGCTGAAGGGGGTAAAGCTGAGGTCCAGGGGAAGGTAACTCGAAAAGGCAGGTGGGAGAGGTAACGGTGGAAGAGGTAAAAAATATAACATCGAAGAAAAAAAAAAAGAATGATTAGTGGACGGAAAGAAATGAAAAATAACAAGAACAGTGATTTCCTACCTCAAATAACGACAATAACAACAACAACAATGACAATGATAACGTATAGGGAGTGACCAGAACAGGATAAGTTACGAAATACACAAAAAGACGTGATATGAGGTAAGGGAAGCAATTAGGAAGTCTTACTAAGTGACAGTGTTAAAATATATATAGTGGCTAAAACAGGATAAGTTACGAAATAGATAAAAAGATAAGAGGTAAAGGAAGCAATTAGGAAGTAATATAAGTATCAGTGAGACTTGCGGCAGGTGAGAAAACAACAACAACAACAACAATCATTAATATCATATAGGGAATGACAAGAACGAGATAATAAGTCACGAATTAGATAACAAAGCACACGATAAGAGGTACAGGTAATAGATGAGGAAGTCATGAATATCAGGTAGAGTAGCGGCAGGTGTGAGTCAAGTGCTGTACCTGTTCTGATTGGCCCGGGCAGGTTTGGGGACGTCATGGACAGGAGGGCAACAAACTATTACGTGATAAGAGGTGTAAGGAGGGGTATGGGTGTGACGTGTGGCATTTCTTCCCTTATCTTTGGTTCTTATGAGACGATATGAAAAGGTTAAGAATGTTGAGAGAATCAAATATAAAAAGAAGGCTATAAAGATATATACACGAATTCACGCACAAATTGAGAGAGAGAGAGAGAGAGAGAGAGAGAGAGAGAGCATGCGTGCGTGCGTGTTTGTCCCTGGGCGAGAGGCAGGCACGGTCTACAAACAATTGAATAATGACAAGCAATTAAGAGGAAGCGCGTCGCCAAGGTCACGAAGCAACAAACAGCGTGATTAAATTGACTTCAACGCAAAGGAAAAACAAACAAAGAAAAAGAGGAAAAAATAAACGAAAGCAAGACATAGAGCAGACACACACACACTCACACTCACACACACTCTCTCTCTCTCTCTCTCTCTCTCTCTCTCTCTCTCTCTCTCTCTCTCTCTCTCTCTCTCTCTCTCTCTCTCTCTCTCTCTCTCTCTCTCTCTCTCTCTCTCTCTCTCTCTCTCTCTCTCTCTCTCTCTCTCTCTCTCTCTCTCTCTCTCTCTCTCTCTCTCTCTCTCTCTCTCTTCGCAGACCCGGGAATAGACCAAATTTATCTTCATGATTTAGACTGTTGGAAAAGTGCATTGTGTGTGCGTGTGTGTGTGTGTGTGTGTGTGTGTGTGTGTGTGTGTGTGTGTGTGTGTGTGTGTGTCGCTGAAGGCAGAGGAACCACAAAGCGAAATTCCTAAGATCTTTTTTTTATAATCCTTGAGCTCTTGTTGTTTTCCTCCTCTTCCTCCTCCTCCTTCTCTTCCTCCTCCTCCTCTTCTTCCTCCTCCTCCTCCTCCTTCTCCTCCTCCTCCTCTTCCGCCTGTTTCTCCTCTTTCTCCTCCTTTTCATTCCTTTACTTCCTTCTTAAACTCCTCCTCCAAGTCCTCTGCTATTTCTCCTTTAGTTGAGAGAGAGAGAGAGAGAGAGAGAGAGAGAGAGAGAGGAAAACACAATACCTTCCTTGACTTTCCCTCTACCATTGTACCCACCAAAAAATAATAACCAAAAAAAGGAAAAATAAAAACCACGATAATACAAATAAAAATAATGATAATAGTAATAATAAAACTAACAATAATGATAAAGATTTAGCTCCTCCATGGCGTGTTCCTGGGGGTCTTGGTCTGTCAGGGAGCGGCTTCGATTATGATGATTGGGTCTGACTTTGCTCATTGAGTGACGTGGGGGCGAGGGCGGCCCTGCAGTGATTAGGTGTGTGTGTGTGTGTGTGTGTGTGTGTGTGTGTGTGTGTGTGTGTGTGTGTGTGTGTGTGTGTGTGTGTGTGTGTGTCCCTGTCAGTCCATTTCCCATTCAGATTTCAACTTTTTGACAGACTTAAAACTTTTCTTTCATACATGATTAATTCTCTCTCTCTCTCTCTCTCTCTCTCTCTCTCTCTCTCTCTCTCTCTCTCTCTCTCTCTCTCTCTCTCTCTCTCTCTCTCTCTCTCATGCGTCTTGTAATATTAAAATGGATATATCTTGTTTCTCTATGACGTCAAGGTCGCCATTTCTAGGGTGTGTTGTAAGGTGGACGCGGGTGACTTAAGGCCAGGCTTGAATTCTAATTGGTCTTCAGCCTTGCTCCCTCGACGTCTCCCTTCTCGTTCTCCTTCATCTCTGTCTTCGTCTTTCTTTCCTCTCTTTCAAGGTTCCATGTTCATAATGATCTTTCTCTTCTTTTTCCTCTTTTTCTTTTCCTTCCCTTCCCACTCATGTTTGTCAGCCCTGTTCTCTCTCTCTCTCTCTCTCTCTCTCTCTCTCTCTCTCTCTCTCTCTCTCTCTCTCTCTCTCTCTCTCTCTCTCTCTCTCTCTCTCTCTCTCTCTCTCTCTCTCTCTCTCTCTCTCTCTCTCTCTTCTTACTTACATGTTAATAATGCTCGTTCTCCTTTTTCTTTTCCTTCTTTTCCTTCCCCTTCCACTCATGTGTCAACCCTTCTCTTTCTCCTCTTCTCCTCCTGCTTTTTCTCTTCTTCTCTTCCTCCTCCTTCGTCTTTACCTCTCACACTCGTTGTTTGTTCATCGTACTCTTTCTCGTCTGCCTTCTCCTCCTCCTCCGGTTCGAACGCTTGTTTTCTCTAATCTTTCTCCTGTTCTCTTCGTTCATCCTCTTTGTTCTTTCTTTTCGGTTCCTTTATCTTCGTCTGTGTCTTGAATCCCATGTTCTTCCTACACTTTCCCTTCTTTTCTTCCTCACCCTCCTTGTTATTGTTTTTGTTCTTTTAGCTCTCGTTCCTGATTGTAGTTGTTCTTGTTTTGGTCCTTGTTCTTCCTCTTTCACCTATGTTTCTTCTTCTTTTCCTTCCTCCCCCTTTCATCTTCTTATAGCCAGCCTTCTATTTATCCTTTACCAACATGATCATTAGAAGCAACATCCTTTTTCTTCTTTGTAATCTGTCACTAGAGAGTAATGGATGCTTAGCTTGTGAAAGATGGCTGTTGTTAGTGTGTGTGTGTGTGTGTGTGTGGGTGGGTGGGAGTGGGGCTGGGGGGCTGTTGTGTGTGGGTGTGGGAAGGTGTCAGGTAGCAGGCAGGCGTGGGTGTTGGAGTATAAAAGGGGGAGCTCAGCGTTTGTCTTTTCCCCCACTAAGTCAGGGTAATACGTCTTGCCTAATACGCCTTTTTGTGTGTGTGGCGAAGATGCCGCAGCTATTGGGTATTGGTCGCGAACTTTCAATATATTTCTCAGAGGGATAAGGATTTTTCTTTATTGCGGGCTTTTTTTATTATTGTTTCCTTTTTGTTTCCCTTGAGCTGTCTCCTTTGTTGTAAAAAAAATAAGAATTCGCTATCGACGATGCATCACGCGCACCTGATCTCCCTTCCCTAATTGATTGTTGATGGCAAAATTATACGAGCATTGAATTTTTATGACGAGAATCACGAGTTTGCTTCGGCGAAAATCAGGAAAGTGCTCATGTAAAGTTTGAAACTGAAGGCTAAACATGTTGACTTTACCCTCATTCCCTGCTCAGTGAGGTAAACGACGTCTGCTGGCAACCCCCCACCCTCCCCCTCCCTCCCATCGCATAATACATGATTGATTTTCCTGTGCGATGGTATTAACCTGGTAGCAGCGACGGGCCAAATTTGTGGCTTTACGGTGTAGCAGCGACGGGCCAAATTTGTGGCTTTACGGTGTAGCAGCGACGGGCCAAATTTGTGGCTTTACGGTGTAGCAGCGACGGGCCAAATTTGTGGCTTTACGGTGTAGCAGCGACGGGCCAAATTTGTGGCTTCACGGTGTAGAAGGGACGGGCCAAATCTGCGGCTTTACGGTGTAGAAGCGACGGGCCAAATTTGTGGCTTTACGGTGTAGAAGCGACGGGCCAAATTTGTGGCTTTACGGTGTAGAAGCGACGGGCCAAATTTGCGGCTTTACGGTGTAGAAGGGACGGGCCAAATTTGCGGCTTTACAGTGTAGAAGGGACGGGCCAAATTTGCGGCTTTACCGTGTACCAGCGAGCGACGGGCCAAATTTTTGCCTTGCTATAAACCCCCCAAAATACATGATGCATAAACTGATCACAAATGCGTTGATATATACTATGAAATGGTTTGCGTGAGTGATGATTTTTCTCATTTTTCTCGCTTAGAAGGAAGGACCTTTAATAAACATGATCCCCGCAGCTACTGGGATAAACATGAGCAAATATCTTCCTGTGCGATGGTATAAAACATGAGAAAATATTTTCCTGTGTGATGGTATTAAACATGAGCAAATATTTCACGTTTTATGAGATCCTTTGTCAATGTCTGTGAGTTGTTATGGATTGCTAATGTTCGTTGCTTATGTTAAGGTGCTTTGTCTCCATTCGTCTCTGGTTTTCCATTTGCTCATTTTACTTTCATGTATTTTCCTTTTTTTTGTATATGCGTTAAATTTTCCTTTCCTCTTTTTTGCTTTTTTTCCATTTTTTTCGTTTTTCCTTCTTATTTTTCTTGTATTTCTTTGTTTTCCTTTATTTTTTCCAGTATTTTTCGTTTTTCCTTGTTTTTCTTGTATTTCTTTGTTTTCCTTTATTTTTTTCCAGTATTTTTCGTTTTTCCTTTTTTCTTGTATTTGTTTTCCTTTATTTTTTCCAGTTTCGTTTTTCCTTCTTGTTTTTCTTGTATTTCTTTGTTTTCCTTTATTTGTTTCCATTTTTCTCGTTTTTCCTTCTTGTTTTTCTTATTTCTTTGTTTTCCTTTATTTTTTTTCCAGTTTTTCCTTTTTTTTCTTATTTGTTTTCCTTTATTTCTTTCGTATTTTCTGAATTCTTTTATTAATTCTCTATGCTCTCCTTCCATATGCAATTAAGTTACTCTCTCACCCTATTGCTTAACCCTTCTCATGCACCTTATTTACATGCAAGCGCTTCCCCTTTCTCCCTCCACATTCTCTTTTTCCACTCATCCATTACATTAGTTTAGTGTCCCCTTCTCCCCGTCCTCCTTGTATTCATCTTCTTGACCTGACCTCGTTTTCTCCCACCTGCAATATGTATCCCTGCCTCCTCCTCCTTATTCACTCACTCATCTCCAGTTTTTCAGGTAATAAATCATCTCCATTGCTCGTTCTCCAACAACTCCTTTTCCTTTCACCTTTCTCCTTTCGTTCCCTCCTCTCATCCATTAGATAAGATGTTCCTGTCCTCACGTTTCTCTACCATCTTTCACCTAAGTTCTGATTCGTTGCCCATTCGTCTATCTTAATTAATTCTCCCTCCAGTTCCCTTCCTCCCATGTTCGGCTTTACCCACTATTGTCCTTCCCCTATCT
>NC_066573.1:5093959-5158959 GCF_024679095.1 Eriocheir sinensis | reverse complement strand
CTTTTCTCTCTCTCTCTCTCTCTCTCTCTCTCTCTCTCTCTCTCTCTCTCTCTCTCCAGCTGTCATTTGTTTGCGTTCTTCTAATTTCCCTTATCTCTCTTTTTCCTTCTTATCACCGACTTAATTTTCTCCTCCTCAAGTGTCTTATTTTACTTTCTCTTCTCCCTCTCTGTTTTCTCTTCGCCTTTTTATTTTCTCTTACCATTTACCGTCCGCTGGCTTCTCTATCTTTATTCTTTCCGCGCTTCTTATCAGTTTCCCTCCTTTCTCTCTCTCTCTCTCTCTCTCTCTCTCTCTCTCTCTCTCTCTCTCTCTCTCTCTCTCTCTCTCTCTCTAAAGAGAGAGAGAGAGAGAGAGAGAGAGAGAGAGAGAGAGAGAGAGAGAGAGAGAGAGAGAGAGAGAGAGAGGTGGGGTCAAAACTGCTGCCATTTCTCGTCTGCAAGTGTTCTTTAGTTGTGTGTAGAGGAGGAGGAAGAGAAGAGGAAGACGAAGAGGAAGAAGAAGAGGAAGAGTAGGAGGAGGAGTAGGAGGAAGGCATATTTTACTGATGTATGCTAATTAATGTTTACGTTGTAGGTCAAAGGTAACGAGAGAGAGAGAGAGAGAGAGAGAGAGAGAGAGAGAGAGAGAGAGAGGTGGACAATTACATACATAATTTTGCCACTCGCTACATCATTATATCCTTCTCATATTTCTCTCTCTCCGTATCATATAAACAAAAGATATTTCCTCTTATTTCTTTTTCCCTTTCTGTATATTTTCCCTTCTCGTTAAATATTTCCGTGACCCATTTCTTTGGTTGAATTATTTTGAAGAGAACAGCGTCCGTATTACAAACTCTTCCTTAACCTGGTAGCTGCGGGGATCATGTTTCTTAAAGGCCCCTCTAAGCGAGAAAATGGAGAAAAAATCATCACTCACGCAAACCATTTCATAATATATATCAACGCATTTGTGATCAGTTTATGCATCATCTATTTTTTGGGGGGTTTATATCATGGCAAAAATTGGGCTCGTCGCTGGTACACTGTAAAGCCACAAATTTGGCCCGTCGCTGCTACCGGGTTAACAAGAGACGTCGGTTATCATCCTTACCTTTATCCTCCCCCGAAGTGCTCATTCTAAACTGTATTTCCTCTGCGTTGAATTCCACTCACTCAACTTCCAGCTATTCTTTTCCTGGTATTCACGCGCCACGCTATTATTTAAAAGAAAAACTAATATGTGTTCGAGGTAGCTGCTAACCACATTCAATAGTTCATAGGAAGCTTGTATAAGGAATGGTGTCTGGCAAGCTGATATTGTTGGAACTGTTGTCAATGGAGCGGCGCAGAAAGAACGAAATACAGGTGAAGGCGGCTGCAGAAGGAAAGTTGGCTTACAAAGGACAGGTGCTGGAGTCTGACTACCATTATGTATCATCCCGACGTGTGTGTGTGTGTGTGTGTGTGTGTGTGTGTGTGTGTGTGTGTTCCCAGAAGGTGTGTGTCGTATCTGCACTTGCCTTTTATATCTCTGTTTCCTCTTTTCTCCTTTTTCATTCTTCTTTCCCACTCTACCCCTTTTCAGTTTTCTTCCTTCCCCTTCACCTTACTTTGTCTTTTCGTTTGATCCTTATTTACTTTTTCTTCTCCTTCTCTTTTCTCTTTTCTCCTGCTGCATCTTTCTCTCCCTCCTCTTCATTCTGTCCCATCGCTTCCCAGTCCTTCTCTCGTCTTCCTTTTTTTTTATATATTTGACTTTTCCTCTTGCTTTATTTGTTCTATTTCGCCTTCCAATCTTCTTTCATCCTCTTCTCTTTTTGCCCTCTTCCCATTCCTAATTCACTCTTCCTTTCTGTCTTTCGTCGCGTTTTCCCTTTTTCTCACATCTACATTTTCATTTCATTTCTAGTTTTGATTAATCTTTCTTTTGTTTCTTATTTTTATTTTTTTTTTTTTTTTTTTGTTTTATCTAGAATGCAGTTCTCTCTCTCCTCTCTCTCTCTCTCCACGACTCTCTCTCTCTCTCTCTCTCTCTCTCTCTCTCTCTCTCTCTCTCTCTCTCTCTCTCTCTCTCTCTCTCTCTCTCTCTCTCTCTCTCTCTCTCTCTCTCTCTCTCTCTCTCTCTCTTTCATCCAAATTGCCGTTTATATGCAGTCTCGTTCCTTATTTCCCAGTATTTCCCCCCTTTCTTTGCTTTATCTTCCACTTCCCTTCCTTCCTCTCCCTTTTACTTCTTTTTACGCTTTCTATCTTTTATTTTTTTCCTTTCTTTTGCTCTTCCTCCAACATCTCCTCGTCATGAAGTCTTCTTTTTCTCTCATTTTAATTATCTCTTTTCCATTCCTTATTATTGACATACGTTCCACTCTCCTCTTCATTTCCTCTTCCTCCTCTTATTTATTGAACGTCCTCCTGTCTTTCTCAGTTATCCTTCTTTCCCATGCCTTCTCTTTGCTTCTTTTTTTCCTCCTTTCCTTCACCGTCTTATTGTTCCCTCGGATTCTTTTCCTGTCCAGACGGCGACCAGTCATTCTCCTTCATTCACTTCTTTCCAGTCTGTGTGGCGGCGAGGTCTTTTGAGGGGTGGGAGGGGAGGGCGGAAGGGAAGACGGGTGTGTGTGTGGCTGGGATCTTTGTGAATGGGCGAGCGAGGGAGAGATGGAGGCTGTACAAAAAGGAGAGAAAATAAAAGGCTTTCATTCTTGGCACGACGCAGCAGTCTCAGTCGGTCCTCGCCCAAAACTAACTTTACCCTACCAAGTACCAGGGTCAATGTAGGGTTTTGTTTATGCCTGATTTCCTCTCTCTTTGTCTTGATGTAGATTTGTTTTGGGTTTACTTGGCATGCTTCTGTGGGGCTTGTTTTACTCTCTACGTTACTTCTCTGTAGGTTCTCTTTTTTTTCTTTTGTTTTCTGCCACTAATGATAAGGTCATCTTTTTACTGAAGGTTATCATTTTGTGGGTTATTTATTGGTAACGCAACTTTACCTCACCTAACCTAACGAAACCTAACCTAAGCTACATTACTGAAACTCAACCCAACCCAAACTAAACCAAGCTAAACCAAAGATTCCTGAACCCAACCTCACATAACATTAATACTCCATCCACCTCACCGACACGCCCTCCCACACACACACACCCACACACACACACACACACACACACACACACTCACTCTCTCTCGGCACGTTTGTCCTTCTCCTTCGTATCGCTTTCCCTCGACGTGGTGGATTCCATCTTTCACCTCTCCCCTTTCCCGAACCTCTTATGAAATGGGAATGTGATAGCTCATCTTTCTGCTCCTCTCTTCTTTCCTTGCTCCTCTCTTCTTTCCTTGCCCCTCTACTTTTTTCCTTGCCTCTCCACTTATTTCCTCTCCTTCACTCTTTTTTCCCCACATGTCTCAGCTCTTATCCTTCCTTCATTATCCTCTTATCTCCTTTTTGTTTTGTCTTCCACTCCTTTCCGCATCCCTTCTCTCCTCTGTCTATTCTTCTTTACCATATATCTCTTCTAAGCCTTTCTCTTTTCTCTTTCTCTCCGTTTATATTTCTCCTCGCCGAATTCATCCTCACAAAAAGAGCCGCAATCTCAACCCCGATTCTTCTTTTATTTATTTGGGGTTTACAAAGTGTGGGTGGACAGTTTCGGTGCTTATCCGATGTCGAGGCAATAACAGTCCTCGTGGCTAAGCTGCAGGAGGCGTTAGTATGAGCCTACGTGAGTGGCGTCTCAGCTCAGCCCCGCCTCGCTGCACCTCTCCTCTTTGCTCGCCTGGTTGGGTGGTTGGTCGGTTGGATGGTTGCCACGGAAGCGAGTCTTTCTCAAGGCCGCCACTACCCTCCAGCCAACCAGACCAATGCCGCCCGAAGCCCAGCTCTCCTCCCACGGCTTCCTGGCTGGCGGCGGTGCGGTGGGATATCGGGTTGAATTGATGCCTGGCTGGGTGGGAGCATGACTAGCTGGCTGTCTGGCGTGTCGGGCGGCTCAGTAAGTGAATGGATGGCTGAATGCTTGAATGATTGTCTGATTGTCGTGCTGGCCTAGTGAGCGAGTGAATGAATGTGTGAGTAAATGAAGGAAGGGCTGAGTGCCTGGCTGTAGTCTTGTCTGGCAGAGTGAGTGAGTGAACGAAGGAGTAACAGGCGAAGTGAAGGAGTGATGATGATGGGTGGTGAGATGGCTTGTAGAGAGGCTGGCTGGCTGGCTGGCTGGCTCATGGTGGGGCGGCTTCCTGGTTGACTCACGGGCTGTCAGACTTGCCAACTCGGGCCCTGACTTGCTTGCCTGCTCGTCGGCCGCTAATGGAGAGACGGCGGAGTATGTTCCAACACTGGCCTTGACGTCATGTTGGTTAGTCGAGGCAAGGAAGGGAAGGACGGATGGATGCCTGCACGCTTCACGCAGGGACTTGTTGAAGCGGAGGCAGCAAGGGTGTGTGTGTGCTTCAACATAAAATAACATAACCGAACCTTTTGGAAATTTGCAAAGAAAAGATGGATGCTTTCACGTTCATTACCGTTTCCGAGAGCAGCACGTTATGTTAAGAGAGGCAGGGGCGTCCTAACCTAACCAAACCTAACTATTCTTGTATATATGAGTCAGGACATGGGGGTTGGTAGGTAGGTGGATGTTTTCACGTTCAAAGCAAGTACTCCACGTAAGAGACAGACAAACAAAGGGGCAGAGAAGGGCGTGTCACTAGAGGTGGTGTTGAGGGTGCAGGAGAGGAGGATGTTGGAAGGAAACGAAATTTTTGCGTGAATGTCCGCTGGGAGAAAATATACTGTGAGATAGAGATAGAGAGATAGAGAGATAGAGAGAGAGTGTTGCGTGGGGGCTGGAAATTTTGTCTAATGCTTTATCAGATTTTTTTCCTTTCCTGAAACTTTGAAAAAAAATAATGGAATTGGAACGAAGTCGGCTTTTTTTTTTTTTTTGTTCCAGTGGAAAACCATGGAAGAGGCGTTACCTATTTTCTTTTTTTTTTTGGCTGAGGGAGGGTTGGTTAATAAGACAAATGTGAGAAAATGTGACTTACCAGAAAAAAAAATAGATGAAGAATGAAAAGAAAACAACAAACGAAGAAAATATTGGGTAAAAAAGAGCAAGACGAGGATAACAAAATAACAGAACGGAAAGAAGAAAACGAGAAACGATGAGCAATAGAAGAAAAAAAGGAAGAAAAAGAAAATAACAAAAGTAGGATAAAACATCAGTTATAGAAGAGAAAACACTAGAAGGGAAGAGGAAAACGGAGATAACAAAGAATAGAAAAAAAAACAAGAAAAAGAAATTCAAGACGCAGGAATAGATGAAAGAAAACAAAAAGAGGAAGAGGAAAAACAAGCATGAGAAAGAAAACTAGAAGGAAAGAGGAAAACGGAAATAACAAAGAATAGAAAAAAAACAAGAAAAAGGAGAAATTGAAGATGCAGAAAAAGATGAAAGAAAACAAAAAGAGGAAGAGGAAAAACAAGCATGAGAAAAAACACTAGAAGGAAAGAGGAAAACGGAGATAACAAAGAATAGAAGAAAAACAAGAAAAAGATCAAGATGCAGAAAAAGGTGAAAGAAAAAAAAAAAAGAGGAAGAGGAAAAACAAGCATGAGAAAGAAAACTAGAAGGAAAGAGGAAAACGGACATAACAAGGAATAGAAGAAAAACAAGAAAAACAAGAAAAAGAAGATCAAGATGCAGAAAAAGGTGAAAGAAAACAAAAAAAAAGAGGAGGAGGAAAAACAAGCATCAGAAGAAGAAAAAGAAATAATGCCAGAAAAGATTTGCAGCGTCGAGAAAATGTGTGTATCGCTGCAGCTTTTTCCTGTCTTGCGGCGACGTGGCGGGAAGATCATTTTACTAATTAGGCGCTGTCAAGACCTAGGAGGAAACACACACACACACACACACACACACACACACACACACACACACACACACACACACACACACACATTTCTTCCTCATTTTTTCATCTTCTTTTTCTTCCTCATCTATTTCTTCGTCCTCTTTTTCTTCTTCGTTTTCTACTTATTTGTCATCTACTTCTACTTCTTCCTCCTTTCTCTTTTTCCTATTTATTTTTTTCTTCTCTCTCTCTCTCTCTCTCTCTCTCTCTCTCTCTCTCTCTCTCTCTCTCTCTCTCTCTCTCTCATTACGCCTCTATTCCTGCCAGGGCCTGATAAGTCACCCCCCATCCCCCCCTCCCCTCTCTTCTCTCTCCACCTCCTCTCTCTCCTCACTCTCTCTTCCCTCCGTCTCACTTCCTCTCTCATTCACTCCGTCCTACCCCTCACATTTTTTTTTCTTCCTCTTTTTCCAGCTCCCTCAGTCCTCCCTCACACTTTTCCAGACTTCCTTTGCTGTCTTATCTGCTTTTATTTTCCCTCCTCCTTCCTTTCTTATTCTTTTTATTCGCTCTCGTCGTCTTCCTCATTTTCTTCTTCGCGTCTTCTTGTTTCTTTCTTTCTTGCCACTCTCTTTGCCATTATCTCTATTCCTTCCGAACATCTATTTTTTTATTTTTCTGCTTATCTGTGTTTATCTCTTCTATCCGTTCTGTCTCTCCTCCCCTTCTTTATCCCTTTCTTCGTTTCCCTTCCTTTCCCCTTGCTCGCTTTTCTTTTCTTCCTTCTTCTTTCCTCTTCCTCGTTCTCCTTGTCTAACCCCATTTTTTCTTTTTATTTGTTCTCACTGTCTCCTCCTCCCCTTCTATGTCCCATTCCCTTTCCTTTTCCCCTTGCTCTCCTGTTTTCCTTCTTCCTTCCTCTCTTCCTTCTTCTCTTATATCTTTGCTCTTTCTCTGTCTTTCTCATCTCCTCAGTTTTCTTCGTTTCACCTCCTTCCCTTCTTTCTCCTGGCCTACTTCCTCTTCCGTCATACTCCTTTTTTTTCCTTCTTTTATCTCTTTCCTCCTCCTCCTCCTCCTTTTCCCTCAGCGCTTCATCCTCGAGGCTTCTCTTCATCCCTCCTCCACGGAACATCTTTTTCCCTTCAGCATGTCAAGCCGTCTCCTCCTCCTCCTCCTCCTCCTCCTCCATGGCCTGCCGTTATCCTTCATCCTATTTTCTCGCCTCCAATGCACTTTAGCTGGAAGCACTTTTCTCCACTTGTGTCGTGAGCCATACTGCATCTGTGTCTTCTACCTCCCCCCCCATCTCTCTCTCTCTCTCTCTCTCTCTGGTTTATCATCTACGTCTTCTCTCTCTCTCTCCCTTTCTCTCCTTCCCTCTCTCTCTCTCTCTCTCTCTCTCTCTCTCTCTCTCTCTCTCTCTCTCTCTCTCTCTCTCTCTCTCTCTCTCTCTCTCTCTCTCTCTCTCTCTCTCTCTCTCTCTCTCTCTCTCTCTCTCTCTCTCTCTCTCTCTCTCTCTTGTTTTATTTGTATTTCATGATTACCTTTCCTATATCTTGTTTTGTTGCTACCACTTCCATGTTTTTCCTTTTCACTTTCTATCGTTTTCATCCTTTCCTTCTTTTTCTTCGTAACGCATTCCTCTTTTTCTTACTTGTATTTCTGCTTTACTTATGCTTCTATCTCTTCTTCCTTTCCCTCTTCCCTGTCTCCTGTATCCTCCATTTTGCGCCACATTCACTTTTTTTTTTCTTTCTAGCTTCTCATGTTAACTTCTTTCTCCTCCTCTCGCTCTCCTCTCTCCCCTTCTCCCTTTCACGGCTTCCTCTATACGTTCCATAACATTCTTTTTCTCTCCCCCTCTCCCTTCTTTCACTTCTCGGCTCCTTACTACGGCTTCATCCACCTTTCCTTTGCCTATCTTCAAATATCTCACCTTCCTCACTTTTCCCTTACTTAACTCTCTCTCTCTCTCTCTCTCTCTCTCTCTCTCTCTCTCTCTCTCTCTCTCTCTCGTCCTTCCTTATTTTATTCCCCATTTTTCTTCTCATTCCTTTCATCGTCACTCCATTCCACACAACTGCATCTATATAATTAAACAGCTTCCTTCTGGCTTATGTTCCTCGATAACTGGCTCCTTTAATCCTCCTCCTGCTCTGCTTCCTCTATATTACTACTCTATGGCCTGTTTTCCTTGTCTTTGCTTTCATATTTTCTTGATCTTTTCTTCGTCCATTTTCTTATTTTCCTTTCGTTGCCTCTTACGCTTTTTTTTACCCTGTTATATTATTTTTTTTTCTTTTTCCTCATCTCCATTCTTTCTCTGTTATTCCTATCCTGCATATTTTCCTGTTTTCACGTCTGTTTGTCTCCTTTTATATATCTTTTCTCTCCTCTTTCCTTCATCGTCTGTGTCTTCTCTGTTCTTGTTTTTCCTTTTCCTTCATTCGTTATATTTTCTCTCATCGTTCTTTCCCTATCACTATCATCATTTTCGCTATTCTTTCCTTCATTATACATGCTTACCCCTTTATCTTATCTCCTCTCTTCGCCTTCTTTTCTTTCGTTAGTTTTTTTCTCACTCTCCAAGTCATTTTCATCTTCATTTTATCATCGTTCCTGTTTTTCCTTTCCTCGCGTCTCCTCTCCTTCACAAACACATCTCCCTCGCCTCTGTTCCATTCCTCTTTTTCTTCATTTTCTTCTCTGCTTTCTGCGTATACTCCCCATACATTATTCTCCTCTCAACGCCTCCTTCCTTCTACACACCCATTTCCCTCATCTTTATCCCACTCCTCTCCTTCTCTGCTTCTTACGTATAATATCCACACACATTTTGTCCTCTCTCCCACGGCATCTCCCACCCATATATCCTCGTCCCTCTCAACAACTTCCCACGTCACCTCCTTTCCATATCCCCCTTCCCTCCCCCTCCCTCACGTTACTTCCCTCCCCCCTCAACGTGATCCCTTCCCCCCCCCCCCTTCCATCAATCATTACTACGCCCACTACCTGCCTCCGCGTCCCCGTCAAAGGTACAATTCAGTGTTCATCTCATCTAAACCACACGATTCCGATTTTGCGATTCAGTGGAATGTAAAAAGTCACTCAGCCATGGCCAGTGATTTTGGTTTTTGATTTCCTGCTTTTTTGGAGGGGTGGAAGGGAGGAAGCGTGGGATGAATACGTTATTAGTTCTTTTATTTCTTTTTGACGTTAGCTTTTTAGTGAGGGAAGAGAAAGATTGATGCAGCTGAAATGGGAAGGCTGAAGTGGGGGGATGTGAGGCGTTAGAGGGGGGATAGGATAAGAATTTTCGACGTTAGCTTTTTAGTGAGGGAAAAGAAAGACTGATGCAGCTGGAATGGGAAGGTGAAGTGGGGGGATGTGAGGCGTTAGAAGGGGGATAGAATAAGAATTTTTGACGTTAGCTTTTTAGTGAGGGAAAAGAAAGATTGATGCAGCTGAAATGGGAAGGCTGAAGTGGGGGAATGTGTGTTATTAGAAGAGGGATAGGATAAAAATTTGAGAGGTATAGACACGGTGAAAGCTGAAGTATTATTATGGATGCAAGAAAGGGGAAAAATGAAATAGTTTGGACACGTCACGACAGATCTGAATGTGTGGCTAATGTGGATGGATATGTGGAGTCAAACGATGGGAACAGGATAAGAAAATAAGATGCATACAGTGGAGACAGAAGTATTATTAACCCGATCACAAATGCGTTGATATATATTATGAAATGGTTTACGTGAGTGATGATTTTTTCTAATTTTTCTCGCTTAGAGGGGCCTTTAAGAAACATGATCCTAGATGCTAGAAATGGGAAAACGGAACTACAGGGACACGTCATGGCATGGAGCTGAAACTTAAGTAGAAGGAAGAACAGTGGGTGTGGAGGTGCAGGGGAGAAGGAAGGGAGGAAGACCAAGTTGAAATAATTGGATTGTGTTAACCCCTTGGCTGCGGATTTCCTACCAGAAGACATCACCAAGCAACAGGAATGGAACAAAAAGTATATGCTACAATTCAATGAAGAAAAATGTAAAGTCCTGCACCTTGGGAGGGGATATCCAGCGTACCAATACCACATGGGAAACACTCCACTATCCACCACAGAGGCAGAGAAAGACCTGGGAGTGTATGTTACCAGCCTACCACAGAGGGCCAAATCCATGACAATCGCAGCGGACGGGTTAAGGGAGATAGACCTACGAGACGAGAGACCTTCGGGAGATGAAGTTCAGGACAGGGAAAGATAAATGGAGCTTGTCAGATAAAGACCCAATATAAAAAAAAGACCAAGAAAGTAGGAATTCGTTACCAGTTCTTATCTTACGTCAGAGTTTAAGCTTTTTGCGGATATATTCTTTGAGTCCTTTCTTTGTGTCAGCGAGTGTCGAGCGTGACGTAATAGCCTCGGGCGGAGCACAGCGTCACGAATACAGCAATAAAACGTAATAATCTGCAGAGAAAAGAAAGGAAGAAAGTGATTGGAGTGATATTTCTGTCTAGGGAACACATGATTGGCTGAGTGAAGGACGACTGCTCTCTCTGTGTGTGTGTGTGTGTGTGTGTGTGTGTGTGTGTGTGTGTGTGTGTGTGTTTGTGTGTTTGTGTTGATTGCTGCCTCGTTTTATGCTGTCAATAAACTCACAGCAGACGGACAAAACGACAAGAGCAATGAGTTTATAGGTCTGCCCCGTGACCAGCACCACCACCACCATCCCCACCACCATCTCCACCACCACAAGCACCACCACCATCACCACAAAGGCTATTCGAGATAAAGCTTGTGATAATGATTGTAGTCGTGGTGTGTGTGTGTGTGTGTGTGTGTGTGTGTGTGTGTGTGTGTGTGTGTGTGTGTGACCTTATCTGCATGATCCAGTTTCGCAGCATGAAAGATTTAGTAGTAGTAGTAGTAGAAGTAGTAGCATGAGTAGTAGAAGCAGAAGGCAGAGTAGTAGTAGTAGCAGTAGTAGTTGTAGTAGTTGTAGGAGGAGGATTAGAAGTGGTAATAGTAACAATGGTTGAAGGGGTGAGATGTGACAGAAGGATGAGAAAAAAAAACGTAAGAAATAGGAGGAGAAATATTAATTGCATATATACACTGTAGGACGAAGAGGAGGAGGAGGAGGATAAAATGGAGGGAGTCGTAAAGGAGTAGGATGTGCAGGAGTAGGAAAAGAAGAAGAAAGGAAGGTTGCAGGAGGAGGTAAAGGGGAAGAGGACTCGAAATTTGCTGACGTACGCGGACCCACCTGTGTGTGTGTGTGTGTGTGTGTGTGTGTGTGTGTGTGTGTGTGTGTGTGTGTGTGTCCCAAAATAGCGCTGCGCTGGGATCGATAGGCTGACCTGACGCGCTGAAGAGATATTCCGACAGCGCTGAATCAAAACACACACACACACACACACACACACACACACACACACACACACACACACACACACATAAACAGGCAAGTAATATCCGCTTAGAGGTTGTATGAACGGAACTTGTGTTACAGAATTGTTAATCGGATGAGAGAGAGAGAGAGAGAGAGAGAGAGAGAGAGAGAGAGAGAGAGAGAGAGAGAGAGATAATCGCTATACCGGAAATATGACTGATTTCATAACAATCACAACAGCATCATCAACAACATCATCAACAACAATAACAACAACCAAAAACTCGTTAGGGGGAACAAATTGGAGGAAAACGTTAATTGCTTTTTTTCAGAACGGCTATTCATTACCTGTAGTTTCCCCTCAATGTGTGTGTGTGTGTGTGTGTGTGTGTGTGTGTGTGTGTGTGTGTGTGTGTGTGTGTGTGTGTGTGTGTGTCGGACGCTGACGTAAGATACCTATTCCCATTATTATATTTTTATCAATCTCCTCCTCTTACTCCGTTTATACTTTTCATATACTCTCGCGCGCTCTCTATCTCCCTCCTCCCCCTACCCCCTCTCCCTTCCCCTCTCCCCCCACGCCTCCCTTCCTCTCGCCCCCCTCCCCCTCCCCCTCCCCCCCTCCCCTTCCCACCATTTTATCGCTCCTCGCCGCCCGAAATAGCCGTCCCTCTCCTGAGTAGCGGCGGAGATCGATGCCTCTCTCTCTCTCTCTCTCTCTCTCTCTCTCTCTCTCTCTCTCTCTCTCTCTCTTTTCCCATGTCAAGATGAGTTATACAAGTTATTCCGGCACTATTAACTGAGAGGAGAACAGGAGGAGGAGGTTGAGGAGGTAGAGGACGAGGTGGAACATGAAGTTTAGAAGGAGGAATAGGAGGAGGAGGAGGAGGACCGAGAAGAGCTTGAGGATGAAGAGGAACAAGAAGAGGAGGAGGAGGAGGAAGGAAATGAGGTGATATATATGTGACAAGAAATTGCAAGAGACGAGAGTGAGAGGAGGTATATATGAGGTGGATGAAAGGACACAAGGAGGAGGAGAAGGTGGAGGCTGAAAAACCACAGAAATAAAGAGGAGAAAAGGAAGCAAGAGCAAGGAGAGGGAAGAAATATGTGAAAGCAAAGAAATATTGAGAGAGAGAGAGAGAGAGAGAGAGAGAGAGAGAGAGAGAGAGAGAGAGAGAGAGAGAGAGAGAGAGAGAATCAAGTCGCGAGGTAAGAAAATGTGAACAAGATAAAAATGACGATATGAAAACGTCAATGACAAGAAAGAGGAGGAGGATAATGATGATGATGAGGAGGGAAGTGATTAGGAGAATATGAATAATTACAAAGAAGAAAAAATAAAAAAAAATAAAATCAGCAGAGAAGTTGGTGTCAAGTGAGGAGGAGGAATAATTGAAGGAAGATGATGAGAGGAAGCAGGAGGAGGAGGAGGAGGAAAAGGAAGAGGAGGAGGACCAAGAATGCGTTACCTAGATAGCTCGGAAAAGTTTCAATGACTGTGTGTGTGAGAGAGAGAGAGAGAGAGAGAGAGAGAGAGAGAGAGAGAGAGAGAGAGAGAGAGAGAGAGAGACTTATGGTATATGTGAAACAGGCATGACCTTTCGAAATACCATCCTTCTCACACTTAATTTTCTCCCTTTTTTTTGTTTTTTGTGACCCGTATTTGTGACGAGATGAAACGAAAGAGGAGGAAGAGGAGAAGGAGGAGGAGGAGGAGGAGGAGGAACAATACTAATGTTTCTTATCGCATCTAAAGACTATATATTTCCTCTGTTGTTTTTTTCCTCCTTTTTTCTCCTCGTGATCCTCTTTTATTTTCGCTTCGGTTATTATTACTTGTTTCTTCCTTCTTCCTTATCTTCATTAGTTATCCTCTTCATTATTTATCTTCATGTCTTTTCGTTATTATCAGTAGGTGGCCCAGTTTTCTTCTCTGGATATTAATCTTCTTCTTCTTCTTCTTCTTTTTATTCGTCTTCTTTTTCTTCTTCCTTTTCTTCTTTTTCTTCTGCTTCTGCTTCTTCTGCTTTTTATTCTTATTCTTCTGCTTCTTTCTCTTCTTCTGCTTCTAATTCTGCTTTTTATTCTTATTCTTCTGCTTCTTTTTTTTTCTTTTTCCTCTTCCTCTTCTTCTTCATCTTCTTCTGCTTCTTCTTCTTCTGTTTCTTCTTCATCTTATGCTTCTTTTTCTTCTTTTTCTTCTTCTGCTTCTTCTGGCTCCTTTTATTATTGCTTTGTGGTATTTTCGTTTGTAATCCCGAGGCAGCGGGGACGTGAGGTTATTCCTGATCCGGAGGTGACGCCAACGAAGAAGACAATAATAGCCGGCAATATGTTACTCCCCGATCCTGTCTTCATTAGGATCGGCACTCACTTGGTAATAATAGCGTCGCGAGTGGGTGGGTATAGTATTTCTTTTTATACTCTCGTTTAAATCGTTATTCTTGTTTTTTCTCATTTTTGCAGCCTCGTTTCTTTTCTCCTATTCACCTCATTTTTCTCCTTTGTATTCTTTCCTTTCATGCTTTGCTATTTATCTCATTCTTTTCTTCCATTCATCTCCTTTCCCTTACGTATATTTTCCCTCATGCTTTCTTTCCTCCTCATTTCCTCTCGTCGTTTTCGTTTCCCCCTTGCGCTCCTCTTTTCTTTTTCTTCTTTTTCACCTTATATATTTATTTTTCTCTCCCCCATTTCATTCTCCTTCCCGTTTTCATTTTTCTTCATTGGTCTTTTTCCTTTTTTACGTTCCCTCTTTCTCTTCCTATATCTTCATTTCTTTGGTTTACTTTATACATTTTCACCAGTTTCCTACCTTTCCTTTTTTACTGCTTTCCTTTCAATCCCTCCTTCCCATCCCTTTCCCTCTACGATCCGCCTTCCTCTATGGTCACCCTCCCTTTCCTATCCCCTTTTTCCTGGTAATCATATTTTGGGCCTCGCCCGTACCTAAGTTTTCCCAATACCCGTCATCCCTTCTTTTAACTTCCCTTCACCGCTGGGTTTTCATTGCCCGGTACTTTCCCATCGATTCCTGTACCCTAACTTTACCCAATATCCGTCACCCCTTCTTTTAACTTCCCTTCACCGCTGGGTTTTCATTGCCCGGTACCTCCCTATTGATTCATTCCACCCTTCATTCTGTAACTCCTCGCGGGTCTTTCCCTTCCCCGCACCCTCCCACCCACCTCAATATATCCTTCGTTTATCCTCTTCTTACCTGCTCAGTTTTCCAGGTATGCATTTGCCTAAGTATATTGTTCTCCTATTCCTGCCTCCAGCCTTGTGTAGCTTTCCACGTATTCATCACTCTTTGTTTATCCTTTTATGGACCTGGCGTGTACCGTCCCTCCCTTTTATTGTTATAAGGCGAATCAGGGAGGAAGGGATGAGACACGAGAACGATGAAATGAAAGTTATTGATGTTTGATTTTGTCTCCCTCTTTTTGCCGCATTTTACCCCTTTGTGTACGTGTTATTCTGAATTCTGTATTTTCCGTGCCCTGCTACCCACCCACACAAATGCGTTACCTTAATTTTTCCTGATCTTGTATCTGTTTATATTCTTTTCTTCAGTAATTTGCTTCCCGTCCTCTTTTCTACTTCCGTGTCCGTATATTATTTCATTGCCTGCATTCTTTTCTTCTACTTCTCTTTTATCGTCTTCTTTTCCTCCACTTTTATGGCAAGGTGACAGAGGCAAAAAGCTCTCGTGACTACCAGGACAGTGCGGCAAATCCCTTCCAGCGGCTTGATTTGATGGTGCTCTCCGGGTAATCCCTCCAGGGTACCGCTGCGAGGGACTGGGGGCGGACAGGAGGCGTTTCAAGAGGCGTGTTAGGCAGGAAGACACACCAGGGACGAGCGGGGCGAGAGTACCACGTGTGGGAAGGGTTTAGCGGGGTCAGGAGGCAATGCGGGAAAAGTATTAGGCTTGAGGGCACACCAGGGACGAGAGGGGCGCTGAAACGCGTGTGGCAAGAGGTTAGGGATGAGTTGAGGTACCGCAGGAAGAGTGTTGGGGGAAAGACACGCCAGGGAGTAGAGAGATAAGGGAACGAACATGATTGTGTAGGAAGGGGAGAGAAAGGGCCTTGTTGGGGAGAATGAGGATGTGGCATGTTATGTGTTATGATGTGTTATGTACGGGAACTGGTGAATAAGTATAAACACCACCACACTCTGTACTTCCTCCCCCTCTTTTTCTTCCTCCCCTATCTCCTCTTCCTCTTTGCTATTCTGTTATCAGTGTACCGTTCCAGGATCTTTGCGTCTGTCTGGTGTAGAGAATGATGGGGCATGTTACGTATGGGAACAAGGGAATCTATATAAACATACCCACTCTCTACCACCTCCTCACCCTTCTTCTTCCCCTTTAGTATTCTGTTTCCTGTGTACCGTTCCAGGATCTTTGCGTCTGTCTGGTGGAGAGAATGATGGGGCATGTTACGTATGGGAACAAGGGAATCTATATGAACATACCCACTCTCCCTACCACCTTCCTCTCCCCATCCTTCTCCTCCTCCCTAGTATTCTGTTTCCCGCGTACCGTTCCAGGATGTGTCTGTGTGTGTGTCGTTGGTGAGGTAGTCGTAACGGGACAAAGGAATGGCTGGGGTGTCTTTGTGCGGTGTGGCGTATAGAAGCAGTTCCAGGAGCGGTTGCGGCGGCGGCCATTAGATTGTTTACATGCCTGCTTTTACCGTTGACTCAGAGCCTTAATGGACGACGAATGAATAAGTGGCGCGCGGTCTGGAGCGGTGGATGGGTGGAAGAGGATGGGGAGGAGATGGGAAGGATGGAGGGAGAGAGGGAGGGAAAACAGTATGGATGGAAGGGGTTGGGGGCTGAAGGAGGAAGGAAGGAAGGAAGGGAGAGAGCGAGAGGAAACGTTATGGGTGGAAGGGGATGGAGGAAAAAGTCAAGAGGAAGAGAACAGGGAAAATAGTATGGAGGGAAGGAATGATGAGGGAGAAAGGAAGACGAGAGGAAAGGAGACGATGGAAAAGAGAATGGAGGGAAGGAATGATGTGAGGAAGAAAGGAAGACGAGAGGAAAGGAGACAATGTAAAAGAGAATGGAGGGAAGGAATGATGTGAGGGAGAAAGGAAGACGAGAGGGAAGGAGACGATGGAAAAGAGAATGGAGGGAAGGAATGATGAGGGAGAAAGGGAGTAATGGGGAGAGGAGGTGAAGTGACATCATCATCATCAGTAGTCATTATTTGCAAACAGGCGCCGTTGAATATGTTGAAGGTGTACACAGGTAGGGGTGGAGGAGGAAAGGAAGGGAAAACAGAAGGAATGAATAGAACTGGATAAGGGAAGGAAGGAAGGAAGTAAGGAAGCCGAAAATCACGTCATCATCATCAATTTTAATACTCCAGAAGGCATTGCTAATTAAGGTGAAGGTGTACTCAGGTGGGCGGAGGTAATTAAACACTCGTGCGCAGGTGGGACTTGCTAATTAAGGAAGGTCCCCGCTGGCCAAGGTTATGAAGAAGATAAAACTGGCCTTAATGGAAGATGATGAAGCGTTGTCTTGAGGGAGGCGAAGTGGTGGTGGCGATAGTGGTAGTGGTTATATTAGTGGTGGTGGTGATGGTGGTAGTGGTTATATTAGTGGTGGTGGTGATGGTGGTAGTGGTTATATTAGTGGTGGTGGTGATGGTGGTAGTGGTTATATTAGTGGTGGTGGTGATCGTGGTAGTGGTTATATTAGTGGTGGTGGTGATGGTGGTAGTGGTTATATTAGTGGTGATGGTGATGATGGTAGTGGTTATAGTGGTGGTTGTGGTGGTGGTGGTTATAGTTGTGGTGGTGGTAGTTGTGGTGGTTGTGGTAGTTACATGATAATGGAGAGTGGAGGGGTGGGTGATGATGAAAATTGTTGTGTGGGGGTGACAGATTATGGTGATGGCGAAGCTGTATTGGTGATGGTGGGATGATAAATGGGAGCTTTGTGTGTGTGTGTGTGTGTGTGTGTGTGTGTGTGTGTGTGTGTGTGTGTGTGTGTGTGTGTGGGTGGGTTGGTGGGTGGTGATGGTGATGAAAAAAGGTTGCAGTGATGTGTTTGGGGATGGTGGTGTGGTGGTGGTGATAGTTGGTGATGACTGGATGTATGGGGTGGTGTGTTTTGGTGGTGCGTCTGGGCGGGTGTCTGCTGAATGTGGAGGGAGGTGGTGAAGGAAGGGAGGTGGTGAAGGAAGGGAGGTGGTGAAGGAAGGGAGGTGGTGAAGGAAGGGAGGTGGTGAAGGAAGGGAAATGGAGGAAGGGAGATGGTGGTGGTGGAGGGGAAGTGATGTGGAAAGTGAAGGGGAAAGAAAATCAAACACAAAAATACTGAAAATCCTTGACCAGAGGAAAAGAAGGAATAACGCCATTTTGGAGATTGCTTGTGGGGCTGAAAAAAATAAATGTGGCCCCTCAAAAAAACGAAAGAAAATGAGAAATTGGTGACCACATAAACGGAAAGAGGAAAACCAGAAAAAAGTAAGCTAAACACTAAGTAACAACAGCAGCGACAGTATTAACAACAACAACAAAAATGAAGCAAAAAAGTATATATGACCAGTTTCAAATCAATAAAAATGCATAAAAAAAATCAGGTCATATTAGTCCAAAATATCGAAAAAATAGAAAGAATCGGAAAAAATAAGGAAAAAAAATAGTATAAGAAAGGAGAGTTTGAGGAAAGTATGGGAGGAGGAGGAGGGGAAGGAAGGAGAAGGGAAGGGATGTGACGAAACTGCGTAAGGGGATGTAGGAGATTGAAATAAGGGAAAGAAGGAGAGGGGAGAGGAGAGGAAGGGAGCAACAGGAGACATGTGAGGGAGTCAGAGGAGGGGAAGGATTTAATAGGGAGGGGGAGGATTAGGGGGGAAGGGGGGAGCGGGGTAGAACGAGGATATTTCTCTCCGTTTTGACTCAATATTCCAGTGTGAAAATCCCCGGGGAGCATCGTTACCGAAATCCGTATTGGCCGTGTACGAATCCGATCGGTGTGAGAGAGAGAGAGAGAGAGAGAGAGAGAGAGAGAGAGAGAGAGAGAGAGAGAGAGAGAGAGAGAGAGAGAGAGAGAGAGAGATGACGATGACGATGACGATGACGACGACAATATGTTAAAAGCGATCATAGAAAATATATTATAGGAGAAAAAATTAGGTTAAGAAAAATATATGGAAAAAAATCAATGCAAGGTAAATAAGGAAGGCAGAAATTGTAAAGATGGAGGAGGAGGAAGAAAAAAAAGGGTGAGAAAAGGCAAAAACAAGTACAGTGAAAAATAAGGAAAGGGAAGGAAGATGTGGATTAGAAAGACGGAAGGAAGGAAAACGTAAGAAAGGAAAGGAATAAAGAAAATGAGAGGAGTAAGGATGGAGGAGGAGGAAGAAAAAAAGGGTGAAGAAACAAAAACAAGTACAGTGAAAAATAAGGGAAGGGAAGGAAGATGTGGGTTAGCAAGACGGAAGGAAGGAAAACGCAAGAAAGGAAAGAAATAAAGAAAATGAGAGTTGATAAGGACGGAGGAGGAGGAAGAAAAAAAGGGTGAAGAAACAAAAACAAGTACCGTGAAAAATAAGGGAAGGAAAGGAAGATGTGGGTTAGCAAGACGGAAGGAAGGAAAACGCAAGAAAGGAAAGAAATAAAGAAAATGAGTGACAGAAATTGTAACTTTGCATGGGCTGGCTTGTCTGTGTATCCGAATGTCTATATGTTTGTGTACTGTGTGTCTGGCACCTGGAAGCATGGAACTAAAGGGGAGTGTTTGACCCACTTGCTTGTTTGTATTTCGTTAGGAACACGCAGACATAAACAGACAGACATACAAACATACAAACAGACATACACAGACAGATAGACAGAAGGGGAGAGGAGAAACGAAAAAAAAAAGTATAATGTGCATCTTGTTAACGTGTTTGTCTAATTAATAGTAAACTTTTGTATATTTTTCTGTTAATTACTTTTTATGTGTTGCAATGTTATAGCGAGAGTCGGTTCTCCTGTTAATACCACTACTACTACTACTACTACTACTATTGTTACTATTACTATTATTACTACTTTCACTGTCGTTATTATTCTTTTTATTATCATCATTATCTCACCTTTATTGTTTTCGCTGTCTTTCAGGGTCAAGTGGGCGTTGTAATTTATTGACTTCCAGATAAGAAGGTGGAGGGAGAGAGAAAGGGAGGCGGGGTAGGGATAGCTTATCTTATCGCCGCCTAATGAAGGGGTTTTCCTCCATAACCCTCTCACCCCTCCACTCCTCCCCTCTCCCTCCTTCCACTTCTTGAGCCCTCTTCTTTCGTTTCTCCCTCCACCATTGCTTTTCCTCCACTTCTTCCCATTCCCTTCTCTTCCCTCCCCACGTTCCCTCGCCTTCCTTAACCACCGTCTATCCTCTTCACCTCTTCTCTCTTTTCTTATCTACCCTTCCCCTCCTCACACTTCCACCTGTCCCTATCTCCTCTCCTCCCCTTCTCTCTCTCCCCTCCTCTCCCTCTCTGAACTATTAACTTTTCCTCCCTTCCCTCCCTTCCCCCTACCTACGCTTTATCTCCCTTTATTTGTTTGTCCTGTCACTCGTAGTATCCTCTCCATCATCCTTCATTCCCATCATCATCATCATCATTATAACCATCACCATCATTGTCATCGTCGTGGATATAAGTCAACGCAACCATCTATTATTTGACCTTCATTTGTTTTTCACTGTCGCATTATCTTCATTACTACTATGATAAATTTATACATTATTATCATCAATATTTTCACACATTATTGCGGGCTCTTTTTGCGTTTTTTGTTTCCCCCTCATTTTGCACCCTCAATATGCCTCTCCTGCAAAAAGAAACAGCTGTCGACCTCAAAACTGAACACACATACGTACGCACTAACACGTGATAAGCGAGGCAATAGCAACAGCTGAAGGACGTCAAAGATTCTCGAGTGGCTGATTGAGGCACGCGACCCATTAACCGGCGACGGGGTGATGAATGGCGGCAACCCGGAGAGCCATAAGGCATATAGTCCAGGGGGGAGTGAGGGAGGGCGAGGGAAAGGGGGGAAGAGCACTAAGGGAATCATGTATGCTGAATGTTTCTCTCTCTCTCTCTCTCTCTCTCTCTCTCTCTCTCTCTCTCTCTCTCTCTCTCTCTCTCTCTCTCTCTCTCTCTCTCTCTCTCTCTCTCTCTCTCTGGTGAGGTACAGGTGGGGAATAGGAAAGACAGTAGGAGTGTACAGTTGTATGGTGTAGGTTTGTTATTTGTTCTGGTGTAGTTATTGTTTATCGGGCACCTTATTTGTATACCCCCGGCGTGCTGGGGGGGGGGGGGTTTGGATTGTTTGTGTATAGAGAGCTAAGCTAAGCTATGGTGTCACTTGTGTGAAGTGATGTGTGGGCGGTTGTTCTCGTAGTGACTTCAA
This sequence comes from Eriocheir sinensis, assembly GCF_024679095.1. Classification (NCBI taxonomy): domain Eukaryota; kingdom Metazoa; phylum Arthropoda; class Malacostraca; order Decapoda; family Varunidae; genus Eriocheir; species Eriocheir sinensis. Next base: position 5,138,292 of record NC_066573.1, on the reverse strand, counting down.
GCTGCGCGGAAACCAGGGGTGGACCAAGTTCGTGCTGCCGTCAAGCTCCTTGACGTGGGTGTAGTTCACGTCGTCTTGCTGGTCTAGTTTCTCCCATATCTTTCCGGCGGCCTCCCGTAGCCTTGTGCTGACTAGTTGTACTCCGAGTCTGCGGTGTTGTGCTGCTGTGTTTTCCGTGTACGGGTATTTCAGTCCGGTGGCAAATCTCAGCGCTTTGTTCTGCAGCCTCTGAAGCTGTAACATCTTGGTGTGGGAAGCCATGTGTGTCGGGGTGGGTGAGTAGTCTAGTATGGGAAGTATCTTAGTCTTTACTAGATACAGTTTGAGCCGCTCTGTGAAGTGCCAGAATCTGTTTAGTGATGTGAGGGCTGTTTTAACTTTCATGGTTTTGTCGTTGACATGTTTAACGATCAGGCCGGTGGATGTCACTGTGTGGCCTAATATCTGGCATTGTTTTTGGTGGGAGATGGTGTTGCCCTGTATTTGTATGTCATTTAATTTTTTCCTGCCGAGTGCGACCACAGCGAACCTGTCTGTCTGTTTTGATCTTCCACATTTTTTCAAATGTGTTGAGTCTGTTCGCCTCCCGCACGACCAGGGCGTCATGGTGGTCTAGGGTACCGTTGGAGGTCACTATTTGTGTCGCGTCGTCAGCATAATATATATCCATACAGCTTCTGTTATCAGACCGGGGCATGTCAGAGGTGTAGGTGATGAAGAGCGTTGGTGATAACACGCTGCCCTGTGGCACGCCGCTGTGCAGGGGGAACGGGGAGGATATTGCTGACTTAACTCGAATGGAAGCTGAGCGCTGATCAAGGAAGCTACATAACAGTTTTTCCGTTAGCTCTGGCAGTCAGAGTTGAAGTATTTTGTATTGCAGGCCCTGTAGCCAGACTTTATCAAACGCTTTGCTGATGTCGCGTTGGGTAATAGTGCAGTTTAGTCCTTGTCCTTTAGTGAGTGCTACCTTTTCGCTGGCGATGGAGATAGCTGACGTAGTGCTCCTCCCTGCCCTGAAGCCATACTGGGACGGGTTATAAAGGTTGTTTTCCTCCAGGTGACATCTGAGTCGTAAGTTGATTATTCTTTCAAAGATTTTTCCAGGGACTTCTAGGAGTGAGATTGGTCTGTAGTTCTTGGGATCCGTGGATGGTTTGCCTGGTCTCTCTCTCTCTCTCTCTCTCTCTCTCTCTCTCTCTCTCTCTCTCTCTCTCTCTCTCTCTCTCTCTCTCTCTCTCTCTCTCTGTTTTTATCTTCAACTTTCTTTTTTTTTCCTTTTATTTCCTATCATTTTCTTAGTCTCATTTTTGTTCTCTGTTCTTTTCTTTTCTTTCTTCTCTATCTTTTCTTTCCATTTCTTTCATTTCATTGCCTTTCTCTCTCTCTCTCTCTCTCTCTCTCTCTCTCTCTCTCTCTCTCTCTCTCTCTCTCTCTCTCTCTCTCTCTCTCTCTCTCTCTCTCTCTCGTTCTCCAATCGTGTGTGGAGTGGTCCGTGGGGAGGCGAGACGAGGGTGTGACATCACTTGCATGCCAATACACTCTACTCAAGGTACCCAAGACGTCCCCAGCATCACCACCACAACTGCAAGACGACTACCACACCACAGCACACTTCTATCTGTTCCTCTGCTACTACCACTGCTGCACACCTACCATATCCTTATCATATGTCTACCTTGTCAACACTACTACAACCGCACTTCATACCCCTGCTGCAAAACTGCTATTACGACATCCATAACAGCGAATGCATCACATCTATTTCATCTTCTACTACCACGGCTACACCACCGCCTCTATCATGTCACCATACCACCACTATCAAGGCTTCATACCACCACAATCATGCCTCCATTCCACCACTTATCATGCCTCCATACCAAACACTGAATTCACTACCTCTAACATATCACTGTTACTAATTATATGAACTACACCATTAGTATTCTCATTCAAGCAGACGAAGTTAAATGCAACCGCTGTTTCTGTATTGTTCAGCTTTTGCTCTCAGATAAAAAAAATACATAGTGGATTTAAAGAGAATTTACTCCCTGACAACACTAACATTATCATTCTCTGCATCACTAATATAACCACTACCACAACAACTACCACTGTTCCACTCCAACCAGTACCATAACCACTATTATTACCACCGTCACTGCTGCACCCCCTCTACCTTTGCTAAACGACCAACACCACGCCACCATTGCCACACCCTCACCACACCGCTACTGTTGCCTACCTCACTACTACTGCACACAACCCCATGCACTCACTAGCTTCATCCTCATCCCGCAGAATCTAACACTACACCTCCGCTTCTTTCACTAACACAGTCCTACTTTTATACGCTCCATTACTACCAACCACACCGCAGCCACTTACAATGCCATCAGGACACGCATCTGGGCACGTGCTCCGCCACCAAGGCCTCCCACCGCACCAGAGGCCGCTCAGCCAACAAAAGTTTCCTTAACAAAATCTTCACAGCCTCGTGGGAGATAATTACACCATGTCTCCGAGACCCTGAGAGACGGAGCGACAGGAGGGAGTGGGGACAGCAATACGAGAGAGAGAGAGAGAGAGAGAGAGAGAGAGAGAGAGAGAGAGAGAGAGAGAGAGAGAGAGAGAGAGAGAGAGAGAGAGAGAGAGAGAGAGAGAGAGAGAGAGAGAGAGAGAGAGAGAGAGAGACAGAGAGAGAGAGAGAGAGAGAGAGAGAGAGAGAGAGAGAGAGAGAGAGAGAGAATTATAATGGACATGAATAATTATCGTTGTTTCTTGGGTACAGTCTCCTCTCCCTCTCCCTCTCCCTCTCTCTCTCTCTCTCTCTCTCTCTCTCTCTCTCTCTCTCATTTCAGGTATGTAGATGTATTTTTCTTGCTTTTTTTATTTCCATTTTCTGCGCATTCGGTCATTATTATAATTTTTTTTCTATTTTTTCTTTTCTCCGAGTACGAATCTTCATACTCTCCGTCCTTCATCTTTTATTTTTCATTTTGTTTCTTTTTTCTTTTTCTTGCGAGTAATCCCTCCCTCTGTTCGCCTCAGCGCCACCTGTCCTTTCGTTAATTAAGAGTCCAAAGCTTCACCTTGAGTTCCCGCCACCACACCTTCGTCGTCTCCAATTTCTTCGTCCTCCTCCTCCTCTTCCTCCTCCTCCTTTTCTTCTATCTCAGCTCCTATTGTAAACTCGCCCACACATCACATTTTCTCCTTCCTGCTCCACCTCCTCCACCTCCTCCTCGGGACTTCATTTTTCCTCTCCCTTTCATCATTCCACTATATCTCTCTTCCTCCTTCCCCTCTCTCTCCACTTCTTATTTCCTTTCCTCCCATTGCTGCACCCACTTCCTATCTCTTCCTCCTTCTCTTCCTTACCCCTCATCCCTTCCCCTTCTCTGCCCTTCCTCCTCTCCTCCTACCTCTCTCATTCCCTTCCTCCTCCCCCTCCTCTCCTCCTCCTCCTCTTTCTCCCTCCCTCCTATCCTTGGAGTCTTAACATACTGCGACTGATATGAAAAGGTTAGAGTTGAGAGAGAGAGAGAGAGAGAGAGAGAGAGAGAGAGAGAGAGAGAGAGAGGGAGAGGGAGAGGGAATTTTTCATAAGTTTAAGAAGAATGAGTTTGACGTTAGATAAACAAGCAGTCACACGCAGTAATTAAGGAAAGAAACGAACATTAAGAAAACAAAAATAAACTAAAAATAAAGGAAGTAATTAAGAGAGCAGAAAATGTAAACAACAGCCGGAAAAGGAGAATAAACGGGGAGAGAAAAGGGAGAAGGAATGATGGGAAAATTGTTAACACGTAAAAAAGGATGAAGAGGAAAAGGAGGAGGAGGAGGAGGGAGAAACGGTAAAGTAAGGACGGATAGGAGGAAAAAAAAAGCTGGAATGGGACAAAAATGAGCCAGAGTGAAATGGAAAAAAAAAGGGAATGATGTGTAGGAGTTGGAGGAGGAGGAGGAAGAAAAGGGGGTAGAGGGAGGATAGAGAGGGCCCTTTCTCCCTCAGAGCCAACACTGCCATTGGCCTGTCAACACAATATGACGGAGCTAGGGGGGGGAGGGGGGGGACGAGCAGGTCAAGGACAGGAGGAAGGCGAGGAGGAGGAGGAGGAGGAGGAGGTAGTCGTAGTAAAGGGACGAATAGGGAAAAGGAGAAGAGTGGATGAGGTGGTGGTAAGGAACGCTGAAGAAGAGGAAGAGGAGGAGGAAGAATGGAAAGAGTAAAGGAAGGGGCAGGGTCATACCGATAAGTTGGGTAAAAGGTGAAAGACGAGAGTAAATAAGAAGGGAAACGAGAGAGAAAGAAGAGAAATAAAAGAGCGGGAGGAGGACGAGGAGGAGGAGGAGGAATTGAAAAACGGTGTGTTAATTTATAGACAGGAAGAAAGAACAAGAGAAAAAAGGAAGAGAAAAAAATGAATCTGAAAGTTGTTAAAGAAGAAACAAAACAGAGAGAGAGAGAGAGAGAGAGAGAGAGAGAGAGAGAGAGAGAGAGAGAGAGAGAGAGAGAGAGAGAGAGAGAGAGAGAGAGAGAGAGAGAGAGAGAGCGAGAGAGAGAGAGAGAAGAGAAGAGAAGAGAAGAGAAGAGAAGAGAAGAGAAGAGAAGAGAAGAGAAGAGAAGAGAAGGCAAGGCGCCTGTATTCCCTTCGAAACTAGATCAGGGAAGCGATACTCACTTCATCCATTACGAGCAAATATGCAAAACACACACACACACACACACACACACACACACTAACACACACACACACACACACACACACACACACACACACTAACACACACACACACACACACACACACACACACACACACACACACACACACACACACACACACACACACGAGGAGGATAAGAATACAATAAAAAAAACACAATTGACAATATCTTCTCGGCCTTGACAAGATGAGAGGCGGATCCATCTCAACAAAAGCTTAGGAAGATGAAAGAACAGGAAAAGGAAGAGATAAAGGATAAAAAAAAAGTTACTGTCAAAGGTGATATGTTAATAAGCCAATTTAACACGCCCCTGAGTAAGCTACCTGAGAGAGAGAGAGAGAGAGAGAGAGAGAGAGAGAGAGAGAGAGAGAGAGAGAGAGAGAGAGAGAGAGAGAGAGAGAGACTACTGCAAGAAAGGAAGGGAAAGGGGAAATAAATAAAAAAATCAGAGAGAGAGAGAGAGAGAGAGAGAGAGAGAGAGAGAGAGAGAGAGAGAGAGAGAGAGAGAGAGAGAGAGAGAGAGCGCAACGGCAAAAGACCAAAGGAAACAAAGTAAAAAAGGAAAATAAAAGTGATTTCGAGAAAGGAGGACGGAAGGGAATTTAGGAGAAAGTAGGAATAATGTGCAAGGAAGGGAACCCGTTAGTAAGGAAGGAGGAGGAGGAGGAGGAAGAAGAAAGCGAGGAGGAAAGGAAGTAGGGAGGAAAGGAGGGAGGAAGAAACACCTCTGCTTGCAATATCCTTCAAGTTAATCAAGATCGGGATGAGAGCGGCGCCTTAAGATTCACCATGGCAACCTCTCTCTCTCTCTCTCTCTCTCTCTCTCTCTCTCTCTCTCTCTCTCTCTCAGGTAACGTAAATCAGGGACCCGTAAAATCAGGTCATTAATATTTTGACCTTACCAGTAATGCTTTTTTTTTCTTCTTTGTTCTTTTTTTCCCAGTTTTTCTTCATCTTCTGAGGCTTTGCTGTGACGGATGCTCGTTTCGTGTTGTCAAGGCCGAGCGAATATTGTGTTTTTGTTGTATTCCTCTTTTTTCGTGTGTGTGTGTGTGTGTGTGTGTGTGTGTGTGTGTGTGTGTGTGTGTGTGTGTGTGTGTGTGTGTGTGTTGTATGAATCTGAATGTGTTGTGTGAATTTGTGTTTGTCTGTGTTCTTAATCTCTCTCTCTCTCTCTCTCTCTCTCTAATAGGGTTAATAACTACTTTGCAACAGTCAGAATCAACAACATGTTAACGACAGGGATGAATGCTGTTGACGTCCCGGGCCCTCTCCTCTTCCTCCTCCTCCTCCTCCTTCGTCTCTTCATTCTCATCCATCTCCTTTTCGTCCTCCTCCTCCTCTTACCTCTCCTCGTTTCCGTCCCTTTTCTCTTTCTTTTCTTTTCCTTCACTGTCCTTAATTCTTGCTGCCCTCATTTTCGGCTTCGTTTTCCCGTTTTCTTCTTCAGCTTTTATTTTCTTCCTTTTACACATTTTTCTTCCTGTTGTTCCTTTTTTTCTGAGGCCTGTTCTTTGTCATCCTTTTTCTCCGCCTTTGCCTTTTACTATCTCCTCTTACTTCTGTTATTCATGATTTTCCTATTCCTTTTTCTTTTTTCTCCTTCTTTTATTTCCCTCCTCCTGCTGCTGCTTCTCCTCCCCCCCCCCCCTTCCTCCTCCTCCTCCTCGTCCTCTTTCTCTTCCTTTTTACCCCAGCCACTCAGGAGACGCCACAATTTCCATAAAGGTCACACAAGGACACAGCGAAGAGGTGATACGAGAGGCGAGTGGAATATAAAGGAGCAATCTCTCCATCTATCTATCTGTCTATATATTTATCTTTTTCTCCATGTCTATCTAATTACTTTCAGGTCTGTGATAGATGACTGGATTGGATAAATATACACACGACGAGACCTTCCTTCCATCCGTCCACTGTTTCTCCTCCTCGTGTTTCTGTGAGTTGATGGAGATGAGTAGAAAGATGTTAAGGTTGACGATGTTGTAACCTTAAGCGCGTGGTTTTATTTTCTTGTGGAGTTTGGGTAAAAATAGTGAAAGACGAAGAGAGACAGATACATGTTTGGTGTCGTGAAGGTTAAAACTGTAATGTAACGGAGGAAATTGTGAGAGTTGTTATTGGGGGGGGGGGGGGGGGGATGAGGTGGATTTGTGCGTGAGGTGATGGAGTAGGGGATGTAGAGTTTTGTTTAGGAATAATGTGCATAGTACGAGTGAACGTTTTTTTCTTCTATTTAGAGTTTGGTTTGTATTATTGTCTGTGAATTTTCGAGTCTGCCGTAGAATGTTGCTGTCGCTGTTATTGTTGTTGAATTAAGAAGGCAATATTAGTGACTGAATGTAGGATCTTGCGTAAGCGACAGTGGTAGAATGACTTAGAATTAATGAATGATAGATACGAACTTTATTTTGAACGAGAATGTTATACTGGCTAAATGATAAGAGCGGCTGAGTGTTGCAATGACAGTGTTCGAGTGAGATTAAAAACACTGACGCACGTTGGGCTGACTATGTTGAGGCTCTGCTGTGAAAAAAATGTCTTTGCGCGAAGTTAGAATGAGTTACATTTTCCAGCTTAACCTTAATGCTCTTTCTCGCCTGGCTGTCACGTTACGTCTATGCTCAAAATATGTGATGACAACTAGACTTATTTCGGATATTTCATTCATGTTTTGCTTTAGATATCTAGCGAAGTATGCAAGGACTACTAAATAATATAAGCTCATAGTACGCTCGTTTTATCATAAGATTAATAGATATGAATTTTTGACGGTAAGATGTTAGATGAAGATAATTTGTTAAGTTCGTTTCATCCTTCTTTTGATCTCTCAAGGAGGAGGATGTAGTTAAATTCAGGTCAGCGCGGCTCGGCTCCTGTCACGTCTACCTGTAGTTGATTAGGTTTGTCAGGTGAAATTGGGCCGCCTCTAATTTCGTTAAAGTCGGTCAGCATCAGTTAGGTCAGGTCCGAGGAAGGCGACGGGAGGAAGTTTAAATCAAGGATGGATCATGTCACTTTTCCTTTTCTTTGCTGGGCCGCGTCAGGTGAACAGAGGGCAGGTATCAGATGTAAGGAGGTCAGGGCAGGGCAGGGCAGTTCTTGTGTCTGTTTTTAAAGGGACGTGTTTGTTATAGATTCTGAAGTCTCATGAATGTTTTGTTTTTGTGGTATTATAAAGCGTCGACTGAAAAAAACATGAATAAGGACTGGAGGAGCGGAACACACACACACACACACACACACACACACACACACACTACTATGATTATGATTGTTGTTGTTGTTATTATTATTATTATTATTATTATTATTATTATTATTATTATTATTATTATTATTATTATTATTATTATCATGATTCTTATTATTATCTTTACTATTATTGCTATTGTTGTTATTTCTATTTTCCTTTTTATTCTCAGTCATATTATTTTGTTAATTTGTCTCATTCATTTCATTTCATCTTCCTTTGATGTATATTTTCAGCTCTAGGGCTGCCTGGTACTTCATGCAATAAACCGTTTATTATTATTATTATTATTATTATTATTATTATTATTATTATTATTATTATTATTATTATTATGTATGGAGTATGCATCTCATGTGTGGGGGGGCTCCACTCACACAGCTCTTCTGGACAGAGTGGAGGCTATGGCTCTTCGTCTCATCAGCTCTCCTCCTCATACTGATAGTCTTCTACCTCTTAAATTCCGATCTTCTATCGATATTTCGTTAACAGCATCTTTCTCTTTCATCCCTCACGCTGGTAAACTCTGGAACAATCTTCCTTCATCTGTATTTCCTCCTGCCTACTTGAACTCTTAAATTAACCTCTGATTTGGACCTCCTTTAACTTCTGTTCAAAAAAAAAAAACACAAGCAAGCAAGACAAAAGAAATATACATAAAACACATCCATAGACACTCACACTGACACACAAGGAAATAGCAACAACAACAACAAAAAAAAAACAGAGCAAGGTAAATATGAAATGAAAATGCATACGGTGTGGTTTTCATCTCTATGCAAATGAGGAAAACGAAGTGAATAAGTTGAGGTGAGGCGAGGTGGTGCGGTGCGGTGAGGTGGCGGGGGAGCGTGGTGGTGACGAGTCCGGGTGATGATGGGGTAGGTGGGGGGGGGGGGGGGGGCTGTAAGGGTGGAGTCAGGTGTGATCTAAATTCAGGTGAAGGTCAACACAGAGCAGTAAGTTACACGCTGGCTTAAATTTTCTTTCTCTGTGTCTCTCTCTCTCTCTCTCTCTCTCTCTCTCTCTCTCTCTCTCTCTCTCTCTCTCTCTCTCTCTCTCTCTCTCTCTAACAAAATCCATGAAAAGGACATTAATACTTCACTTAAACAATTTCCTAGAGTGCCTTTTTCTTCTCCCAACCTTTATTTATTAATGGAGGAGTGTGCTGCGTGCTTCATTAGAGTTTTGTGTTGCCCTTCGACTGTCTCATGTACATTTAAAGCAACATGCACCAAGGAAGTCTTATCAAGCACATGTTATTTAAAGTTAGCAACATCGTCCATTTTCTCCACCTTTCGCGTTGTGTGTGTCGTAATGTTCTTAATGTGAGCGATAATAATTCTGAAGGCAATTGTGTGGATTGCGACAGTGTGTCCTTGGTGGGTGGAGGTCTTTGTGGAGGCGGTAGAACACACACACACACACACACACACACACACACACACACACACACACACACACACACATTCGAGCGAGCTAACAGGGTTCCCAGGGATGCCAGCGGGGGTCCTGAGGGGAAAGACTTGAGAGTAAACGAAAAGCGCTGCAAGGGGGAAGGGAAGGAACAGTGTGCGGGGGAGGGGGGGAGATAGTGTGGGGGTGAGGGGGAAGGTGAGGGGAAGGAAGGGGGAGGAGAAGGGAAGGAAGTGGTAGATAAGGGGGAAGAAAGGCATTAAAGGGGAGGGGAAAACACGGAAGTGGAGGGGAAAGGAAGGGTCATTTAGAGAGAGAGAGAGAGAGAGAGAGAGAGAGAGAGAGAGAGAGAGAGAGAAGTGCAGTGTAGTGACGGGGAAGACGATTCGTTGCCTAGTAATGTAATTGGACGACGAGAGAGAGAGAGAGAGAGAGAGAGAGAGAGAGAGAGAGAGAGAGAGAGAGAGAGAGAGAGAGAGAATGTTGCAGATCAATAAGCAAGTCTGCGTCTCCTTAGTCATGGGGAATGCCAAGATGCCGTAGTAAAAGAAAACCAGTATACAACATGAAAGGAAATGAAGAAAGTCAGATGATGAGACGGAGGAAGAAAATTAAATAAACGTTGAAACGAAAACTAAATCTATCCGAAAAGAAAACTGCAAAAATGGAACATGATTGAGAGATATAAAAAAAAAGTAAAGAAAACTCGGACAGGTGTTAAAATTAGACTGGCAGGTGAATCTTCAGGGAAAGGTAACTCAGTGTGTGTGGGGGTGGGGGGTGGGGGTGTGAGAGAGAGAGAGAGAGAGAGAGAGAGAGAGAGAGAGAGAGAGAGAGAGAGAGAGAGAGAAAATGGCTACCACTGTAAAGGATGTGTGAGCGGATATAGTGACGAAACGTTTGGGCAAAGAGAATGGTGATAAGGAGAAGGGGGAAGGGATGATGACGGAGAGGAAGAGGAGCAGGAGGAAAGGGGAAGGAGAAAGAGTAGTGAAAGAAGGGAAGATATAGAATAATAGAAAAATTGGGTTATGGGGTACACAAAAAGAAAAGACGGTTAATAAAATAGAAGAAATGGGATAGAGAGGAAATGGCAACATAACAGTTTTGTGATAATAAAAGCCATGACATTATCTTTGGTTCGACTGTCATGAATCTCTCTCTATTTATGTCTCCGTCTATCTATATCCACCCAGCCGTGTCTATGTCTGTTATCTATCTATCTTTCCATCTCTACCATGTCCTCTCCTTCTCTGTGTGTCCTCATCTTCTTATCTATTAACCCGTCCGCTGCGATCGTCATGGATTTGGCCTTCAGTGGTGCCTGGTAACATATAGTCCCAGGTCCTTCTCTGGCTCTGTGGTGGATAGTGGAGTATTTCCCATGTGGTATTGGTGTGCTGGATATCTCCTCCCAGGTGCAGAACTTTACATTTTTCTTCATTGAATTGTAGCAGACACTTTTTGTTCCATTCCTGTAGCTTGGTGATGTCTTCTGGTTGGAAATCCGCAGCCAAGGGGTTATCTTGTCTGTCGCTGTAGAAGTTCATTTAAATTCTACATAAAAAACAGGTAATATTAAGTGTGCGCGGGCCAGTAAAGGTCAAGGAATGTAATAAGAGGACATTAATCATGTTATTCCCGCGCCATGGAAAGCGTTCCTACTTTTTTTTCACGGCGGTTTTATCTGGTTCATTTAAAACGTTACGCGCCTGGCATTAATTCCGTTTTGATAATATTTGTTAGGTGGAGGGAAATTGTATGTGTACACTGCTTTGAAATTAATGTTTTTGTATGCCTGGAGTATATGAGTTAATTTGCACACTCCCCTCCAGGTGTTGCAGATAAATAAAGGGTATACGTTATAGGAAAATAGAGTATAGACGAACAAACGAACATTCTGAGAAAAGATACAAATAACCAACTAACTAACCGACTTCTTTTTGTACAACAAAGGAGACAGCTCAAGGGCACACAAAAACAGGAAACAGTAATAAAAAAAAAGCCCGTTACTCGCTGCTCCTATAAAAAGAATCAAGAGGTGGCCAAAAGAGAGGTCAATTTCGGGAGGAGAGGTGACCTGCAACTAAACAAAGTAACTTAGCAAATGACTGCCAAAATAAACACCTGATTGACTGACAACAAATCAACTGACCTAACCGCCAACTACCTTACTGAATTGCTGACTAACAACCAATAAAATAAACAAGTAAATAAAACTTAAACAAAAATAAAGAAATACTCCTAAGCGGGTTCATCACTAACTTTTTGTAATGACTGAACTTTATGGAGGAGTAAAACGTTCCATGCTAAAGAAGGAAATGTTGTGATTGTGAGTGAACATCCTCTCTCTCTCTCTCTCTCTCTCTCTCTCTCTCTCTCTCTCTCTCAAGCGAAAATGAAGCCCCGTGACGTTCCTTCCTAACTTGATTTTCCTTGAGTTCCTTCCTGATCAGAGTTTCCTTTTCCTGATTTCTCTCTCTCTCTCTCTCTCTCTCTCTCTCTCTCTCTCTCTCTCGTAACTATTTTTTTTCATGAACCAAAAAATCATCTCTCTAACTACATCGTGCACTTGCCCATTTTCCTTCCATTTATATTTATTTCTCTAACTTTTACATCATTTTCCCTTATTTTTTGTTTTCATTTCTATTTTTATTTTTCTATCCAGTTCTCGTTCTTTGTTGCTTTTCAGCGAGTTTTATTTTGTTCCTTCTCCTTTTAATTGTTAAGGTTCATTTCTTTTCTTCTGTTCCGTTTTCTAATTTCTTTTTCTTTACTTTCTCCAAATCCGTCCGAATGTGGATTTGAGCAGTTCGAAACAGTTCCTCCTTCCTTTTGCCTCGAACGTGATTGGTGTAAGTTAACTCTCTCTCTCTCTCTCTCTCTCTCTCTCTCTCTCTCTCTCTCTTTGTCTATCCATCTTTCTGTCATCTATTCCTTCTTTCTTTCTACCCTTCTTCATCTCTATTTCCTCCGTTTCAGTATTTCTTTTTTCCCTTTCTTCCTTTCTTCTATATCTCCATTCTGTGTTTTTCCTTCTCCTTTTCCCTTTTTCCCTCCTTATTAACTTATTTCCTCCCTTCAGATTTTAGTCATTCTTTTCTTATCTTCTTAAACCCCAGTATATCCATCCCATCTTTCTTCCCTCTCTCTACTTCCCTATTCTCTCATCCACCCTTTCTCTCGTCCTCACCTCCTTCCACCTTCTTCAGTTTTTCATTTTTTTTTCCCTTCCTTTTTTCTCAAGATGTCCTTCTCGTCTTCATTCATCCCTGTCCTCAGTCCTTCATTTTTGTCGTATCCACCATTTTTCTTGTCCTTTCTTCTGCATCCGTCCATCTTTCGTTTTTTAATCATTCCCTCCCTTCTTCCTTTTCCCTCTAGGTCAGGGGTTCCCAACCTTTATTTACCCATTACCCCATTTTCCACACCTACACTCATTACCCCTCACATTAATCTACACCACATCCCACCGAGCCACAACAAACCCGACCAGCCTTGCCTTACACCACATCACACCCTGCTACACATCACACCCAGCCACACCACACTACATATCACCCCCAGCCACACCACAGAACACACGGTCTCACTGCACTACGTTAAACTCAATCACACTGCACTTCGCTATGTTGCACCATACCGCACATATGTCATCTCTATATGTAGCGTAGTAATACACAACTGCACACAACATCACTTTGCACATAAGGATACCGAGAGTTCTATTGCATCAAACTTTTCCTTTAATGATTCTGGGCCATTTACCAATTTTTGTTCTTATTGATACCGCGCATTTTGTATTAATAATGTTACTCAAATCAACACAGCATTTTTTTTTTAATATTTCAGAAAATAAAGTAGCCACAAAGTGACCAAACTTACCTTGCCCATCCAAGTTGAACACACAACCTCGCCGTCACTACCACTGACTGTTATTGGCGCACAGTACCAGACAGCAGCTCGCATCTCTTGGGTTCCTACTCCCTGTGACCTGTCCAATACTTGTACTAGACAAGTCAGCGGACGGTCCCTCACAAGTCTAACACGCCCCAAGGTATCACCCATACTTTTACCATTCATCATTACATATGTATTATTTACATTTTGCAGAAAAGCAAATAACTTTTGACTAAAAAGGACTCTGAGTCTATAACCTAACACAATGGGCATGGTTCTACTTCATTTTTTTTTATCTTGACCGCCCTCCGTCACCCCATTACCCTACTTGAGGTAATTTACCCCGGGTTGGGAACCCCTGCTCTAGGTTTTCTTCCGGTCTTCCTTCATTCCTACCTTCCATCATTCTTTTTTTCTCTAATCCACTTTCTCTCTCGTCCTCCCTCCTCCCCATTCCTTCTGTTTCTCCTTTCTTCGTTTTCTTAATCCCTTGATATCTCTCCTTTTTAGCTTCCTTTCTTCCTTCTTCACATTTAATCATATTCCCTATTCTTATCCACCTTTCTCTCGTCACCCCCCCCCCTCCCCTCCTCTCCACTCCTCGGGATTAAAGGGGCGCTCAGCAGAATATGGTACACTTAGGGCTTTGGAGAAGGGCTTATGTGATGGGAAAAGATGGGCCGCAAACATTCATCAGAGAGGAAGGAAAGAGGCAGTTAAGAGGGGAAGGGGAGGGAGTGAAGAAGAGAAGGGGAGGGAGTGAAGGGGGAAGGGGAAGAGAGTGGAGGTTGAAAATGGGTGCGGGAAGTGATGGGCTTGTGATGGACGTGTGTTTGAGAGAGAGAGAGAGAGAGAGAGAGAACGTGCAGAACTGTTCATCTTCAATTCAACCCCTTTACTTTTTCCTTTCTTTAACTTCTAAGCAGTGTCCCATTTTCCTTGATTTCATGATGTTTTCCCCAAGAGCTTATTTTCATTATCTTCAACTTACTCTCGCTTGCTTTACCCTCGTCTACTCCTCTCTCATCTCGTCCCTTCCTGGTTCACCTCCTTACTTGATTCTCCTCATGTTTTACCTCCCATCATCATCTTTCTCACCCTTCCTTTCTCCTCTCCCTTCCTCTCCTGTCCTGTCCTCTTCTCTTCTCTCGTGTCCTCTCCTGTCCTCTCCTGTCCTGTCCTGTCCTCTCCTCCTCTCCTCTCCTCCCCTCTTCTCTTCTCTCCTCTCGTGTCCTGTCCTGTCCTGTCCTCTCCTCTCCTCTCCTCTCCTGTCCTCTCCTGTTCTCTCATCTCCTCTCCTCTCCTCTCCTCTTGCCTCACCCCCGGACGTGACGTGGTGGCTCCTATCAGTACACAACGCCAAGGGACATAACATTAGGATAAGTTTGCCAATTTGTACGTTACCTATTTAATTATTTCGCATATAAGAAAGTAAGTTTAGTGGAGAACTGAACTGAGGTGTGAAATTGGAAGACGCCAAAATATGATAATTAATTAGGTTTCTGGTTCTCTCTCTGTGTTTGCGTGTGTGTGTGTGTGTGTGTGTGTGTGTGTGTGTGTGTGTGTCACCTGGTGTCTTGGGTGGTGATGTGAAGTGACGGAAACGACGGTGCGTGGCGCAAGTATAAGCTTTGATGTCTTCTCCTCCTCCTCCTCCTCCTCGTCCTTCTCTTCCTCCTCCTCCTCCTCCTCCTGCTCTTCGTTCTCTTCCTCCTCCTCTTACTACTCCTCTTCCGCCTCATCTTCCTCCTGTTCCTCCTCCTCTTTCTCCTGCCCTTCGTTCTATTCCTCCTTCTCTTACTCCTCCTCTTCCTCCTCTTCCTCCTCCTCCTTGTTTTCCGCCTCCTCTTCCTCCTCCTTTTCGTCTTCTCTTCATACTTCCTTGTTTCGTCTCCTTCGTAGCATTCCTTCTTCCTCCTCCGAATATTCTTTTTTTTTTTATCCTTGTTTCCGTGTTTCATTCCTTCTTCATTCCTTCCTCTCTCGCTTCCTTTTCTGCATGTTTCCTGATACACTTCATTTATTTTCTCTCCTCTCTCCTTGTTTCCTCTTTTATTTTTCCGTATTTCTGTCTTGCCTTCTAGTTTTCCTCCACATTCCTTCATTTTTATTTTACTCCCTTGCTTATTTCATATTATATTTTCTTAACAGTCTCTCGCGTTCTCTTGCTTCTAATAACTTGTAAAATTCAGAAGCCTCATTTTCGCTTATTATTTTCATACCCGGAAGAAAAAAACCTTATGAACAGGTATGCAAGTCTTACCTGATTCCTTCTTATGAACAGCTTACAGAAAAAAAAAACTCGTAAAGCGTTTATGTTGCCTCCTAAAATTAGAATCAGCCGAAGTCATCACAACATAACCCCCCAAAAATAACACCTGCCAACCGATAGTCATTTTTTTCTTCTTCTTTTTTCCTCTTATATCAGTGTGTCAATTTTCGTTGTAGGATTTTTGGTGAAAGTTTACCGTGTCATTTTGCGATGAAGCGAATCCGTAACTTTCTGACACTCGGAGGCATTTCGTGTTGCCTGGAAAGGACTTGTTATTGTGGAGGCCAACTGGTGTATTTTTTTGGAGTGAAAATGGAGGAGGAGGAGAATGAAGAGGGGAATGAAGATCGGAGAGGTGGGGAGAAGAAAAAGGGAAGAAGAGAGAGCGAGTGAAGCAGCAGGAGGAGGAAAAGGAGGAGGAGGTGGAGGAAAAGAGGTAAGGAAAGCAGGAAAAGGGAGGGAGGAAGGAAGGGTGCGAGGGGGGGAGAGGGAAAGAGGAAGTGAGCAAGAAGAGTGAGGAAAATATGGAAAGGAATAAAGGGAGAGTGAGGTAAGTAGGGAGAGGGACGGAGGAAGTGCAGAGGAAAGTGACTGAGGGAGTTTTACGGAGAGAGAGGAGAAACAGCGACACAAGGAAGCAGGAGGAGGAGGAGGAGGAGGAAGAGGAAGAGGAGAAATAAAAGATGCACACAGCGGGGGATGGGTGAGTAGGGAGTGGGAGAGAGGAGCTGCCGTGAAGTTGGCAACCCACTTTACATTTTCAACTTTTACTCTGTCGCCAAGATTTGCAAGTTTCGCTCCAGTCCAGTGTTTTTTTCTTTCCCCTTCCTTTGCCGTACATCAATTCCCTCTTTCCCTTTTTTTTCTATTTTTACTGATGTACTGTTTTTTTTTCTATTCTTTTAGTTTCATTCATTATTCATCATTTTATTTATTTTTTATTTTTCATGACGTGTGTTTCCCTATTTTCCTCTTTCCCCCTTGCCTGTAAATAACTTCCCCTTTTCGTTTTCTTTCTTTTTCCCTTTTTCTATTTCCCTTTATCTATTTCCCTTTTTCTTTTTCCCTTTTTCTTTTTCCCGTTTTCTTTTTCCCGTTTTCTTTTTCCCGTTTTCTTTCTTCCCTTGTACCTATCTGCTTTTAATTTATTATCTGTGTAAATGTTCATCTTCCTCTACATTTTCTTCTCCATGTGCATTACTTTCTTCCGTCCTCTTTCTATCCATTCTCATATGCGCTTTTGTTTATTTATTTTCAGTGATTAATACGGTAGTTTTCTGCATTATTCTCCTTCATATTCATCAATTACATTTTTACGTAACTCTTCGGGTCTGCCATGTCGTTCAGATTTCATTGATGTATCAGACTCCTTTTATTTTCACTGATTCTTTTTATACGCACTATTTTGTCTTTTCCTTTCATTTCTTTTCCTCCAGTTGTGTTAATATTTCATCGGTACATTAAAACTTCCTTACTCTACCCCCCTCTCCTATTTTTTCCTATCCTATGCATAATTTATTTCTATGTATTTTTTCTTTCCTTTTGGTTCTTTTTCATTTCTCTCTTTTGTTTGCCTTGACGTTAAGCTTTCACGGATTAAATAACATTGTTGAATCGTTTTTAATATTTTCTTTGTTACCCTTTCATCCTTTTCCTCTAGATCCCTCTTCTGCCCTGTCATTATAAAGGTTTCAATATTGTATTAATAAGTCTCTTTATGCACATCTCGTTTTTTTTTATTACTCTCATTCCACCTCCCTTTCCTCCTTCGTTTCATCTTTTCCTCCTTAGTTCTGACTATTGCAAAAATCATCTCCTCCTTCTGCTCCTTCTCCTCCTCCTCCCTTCTCAAGTATCCTTCCTTCCTCCATTTTTCTTTCTCTCTTCTCCCCTTCCAGCGTCTTGAGAGCTAAACTTTCTATTTGCGAAACTGAGACGCTCTCTCTCTCTCTCTCTCTCTCTCTCTCTCTCTCTCTCTCTCTCTCTCTCTCTCTCTCTCTCTCTCTCTCTCTCTCTCTCTCTCTCTCTCTCTCTCTCTCTCTCTCTCTCTCTCTCTCTCTCTCTCTCTCTCTCTCTCTCTCTCTCTCTCTCTCTCTCTCTCTCTCTCTCAATATTTACTTCACCCTTCTCTTATTTCCTTTACATTCTATACGCTGCAATTTTCTCCCTCTTTCAGTCGTTTTTGTCTTTTCCTCTTTTTCCTCTTACTCTTTTCTTCACCCTGTCTCCCTTCCTCTTTTCATCTCATCTCTTCCTCTTCT
Organism: Eriocheir sinensis; assembly: GCF_024679095.1. Classification (NCBI taxonomy): domain Eukaryota; kingdom Metazoa; phylum Arthropoda; class Malacostraca; order Decapoda; family Varunidae; genus Eriocheir; species Eriocheir sinensis. Next base: position 5,120,458 of record NC_066573.1, on the reverse strand, counting down.
CCCTATTGTTTCGTTTATAAGACCTTCCCTTGATTCCTCTTCTCGTATCTGTCGTTCAGTTTTGTTTTCTCCCTCGCGTCCTTTTCGGCCTCAGTCTTCCCTCCCGCGGCTTCTTATTTTCTCCTCCTCGCTTAATGCATACGAAATGATAATGATCCGATCCCCTACAGGCCTAGAATAGTGACACCACCACCACCACCACTTCCATCCCTACCGCCACCACTGCCATCACCGTCACCATCACTACCCCCGCCTGCCCCCCCCCCCCCCCTAACACCACCTGCACTATCACGCCATTTCGTCTGGTCCTCCCCTTCCCTAATTTGAAAGTGATTTTATATCCCTTATCCTTCTCTCTCTCTCTCTCTCTCTCTCTCTCTCTCTCTCTCTCTCTCTCTCTCTCTCTCTCTCTCTCTCTCTCTCTCTCTCTCTCTCTCTCTCTCTCTCTCTCTCTCGATTTTTTTATATGTTGAAATGTTACTACAAAATATTACACAGATTTCGTTTTATTTTATTTATTTATTTATTTATTTATTTATTTATTTATTTATTTACTTTTTGTGTGTGTAAATATAGACAAACAACCTACCAGACACACACAGAACTAGACAGACAGACAGGCATAAAAATCGAGAGACAGACAGTTATACAGACAGACAGATACAGAGAGCAGCAGGAGAAAAAGACAGAAACAGACAGGGACCCCAGGAAGAGACAGGCAGACACAGACAGACTCATAGATACAGATAGCAGCAGGAGAAAAAGACGGAAGCAGACAGGGACCCCAAGAAGAGACAGACAGGAGCGCCGCGATAAACTAAACCGTCCTTTGTCTCCTGGTTATTGGGTGACGGCTGACTGAAGGGTTAGAGCGGGCCGCGCTGATTGGCTCCCGGGATTAAAATAGCGGGATTGGCTTTTCTGATTGGCTGGCCGGGTCGAACCTAACACCCTTTTCTATCTTCTTTCCTAACGACCTCGACCTCGCTTCCACCGTCGATCTTCAGGCCTCAAGCACGATATTAAGAATCCAAGAATATTCAATGTGGCGAGTGTGTTAGGAAACTTTCTTCAACTTAGGGATTGTTAGAAACGTATCGCCTTTTTCTATTTTATTCTCGCTAGGTTTTGTTTTTTGTTGGTAACACTGATGGAGCTTCCGTGTGAGGCTTCGTTGTTGTTCTTGATTAGTGAAGCATTATAAATGGAGACGGGATGGGAGGGCAGGGGTGGGGATAGGTAGTGAAGGAAAGGGAATGGGTATATGCAGGTAGGGGAAAGGGAGGAAAAAAAACCCAATTAGGTGGCAGGGAATAGGGTGGGAGGGGAGATGAAGGGAACGTTTGAGGGGATGGGGATTTGAAGGATAGCGTAGGGAGAGGAGGGGACAAATGGGAAAGGGGTATTTTTGGGGAGGTAACGGAACAGAGGAGATAACTAGATTGTAGTGAATAGGGTCGGAGTAAAACTGAAGATGTTTGAGGGGATAGGGAAGGGAAGGTTAGTAGGGAAGGGACAGAAGAAAAAAGTTTGTTAAAGGGGTTAAGGGAGGAGGGAAATGATTGAAGGGGCAGATAATAGGGTGGGAGGGGAGATGAAGTGGATGTTTGAGGGGATGTTGGAGGAAGAAATGGCGAATGGATTAATGAAAGGGAAGGGAAGGTTAGTAGGGAAGGGACAGCAGAAAAAAAGTTTGCTAAAAGGGTTAAGGGAGGAGGGAAATGATTGAAGGGGCAGATAATAGAGTGGGAGGGGAGATGAAGTGGATGTTTGAGGGGATGGTGGAGGAAGAAATGGTGGATAAAAGGAAATGGGTCTGTTGAAAAGTAGTACGAACCAAATAAAAAGATGAGGAAAATTGATATAAATTTAGTTGAAGTATGTTAAGTTAGAATGTAAAGGAATCGTTGAAGGGGTGACGGGGAAACACTAGACTGTCTGAGGGAAAAGAGAGAGAATGTTTTGTGTAAATGACATGATTTTCTTTCTTTCGTTTTTTTTTTTTGTCTTTCCTTCCATCTGTCTTCATCTAAATTTCCCCCCCTCCCTTTTTTTTCTTTTTGTTTTCTCCTGCCTATTCTGTATCGCCCTTTCAATCCGTAGGTGAAGAGGTTTGTTGACGAAAGGGAGATGAGATGCACATGAGGATAAGAGAGCACACTAGGGGATGGGCCCAGTCGGTTGAGGAAAGGATGATAAAAAAACTGTTGAGTAGTGGGCGATTAATCAGAATGGGAAGGGGCATGTCATTTGAGGAAGGAGTGATAAGAAACATACAAGGAAAGAAGGGAAAACGAGAATGGCAGCCAGCAAGTAAGTGTATGGGAAAATGCATGTTATTTGAGGGTGTGGTATTGTAAAGAGGAACAAAAGGAGGGCTCTGGTGGTGACAGGGACGGCAGAAGGTCAGGCGATGTGCGTCAGCCACTCTGCTGCGGGCACCTGTCGACCTCATGACGTCAATGCTGTGATAAGGTCAATGATGAGGTCACTCCGGGGTTGAGTAGTTTTGTGTTTGTGCAAGAATAGTATAGTTTTATGCGTGGGCTAACTGTTTTAATGTGTTTGTAGCTGATGATAATGTAGAAATCTTGGTGGCAGTGATGAGGTGATATGAGGTGATTTGAAACGTAAGTGAGAGCTCATTGAAATAAAATAATTAAAGGCTACAATGATTTAGCTGTTATAGGATAGTTTTGTTAGCAATGAATAATTATGAAAAAAGTTATGATGAGGTCAGTGATGAGGTGATTTGAAACGTAAGTGAGATCTCATTGAAAGGAAATAATTAAGGGCTACACTGATTTAGCTGTTATAAGGATAGTTTTGTTAGCAATTAATAATTATGAAAAAGTTGTGATGAGGTCAGTGGAGAGATCTTTTATGGGTCGAGTAAGATCGGTTGGTACAAAAGAATCGAGAATTAATATCAAGCAATGGAGTTATTTACACACGAGGTAGTACATTTCAATACAAACATGGAAATTGACCCCTCTTTCGGCCACCTCTTTTGATTCTTTTTTCTAGGAGCAACGAGTAAAGGGCTTTCTTTTATTATAGTTTCCTTTTTTGTGCCCTTGAGCTGTCTCCTTTGCTGTAAAAAAAAAAGAGAGCTATTTATTATTATCTGCTTAGAATCATTCCCTCGTTTCCACACCTCAGTACACCAGAACGAGACGAGGCGAATGTTTTGAGTGTCTGGGACGCGGCCCGGACACCTGCCTTGATGGAACCCCGTGACGACACCTCCGTGATGACGCACACCTGGGGCCTTAATTAATTCTGGCATTCCATCGTTCACCTGGCTATTATGGGTCTCTCTCTCTCTCTCTCTCTCTCTCTCTCTCTCTCTCTCTCTCTCTCTCTCTCTCTCTCTCTCTCTCTCTCTCTCTCTCTCTCTCTCTCTCTCTCTCTCTCTCTCTCTCTCTCTCTCTCTCTCTCTCTCATAAGGGACACATACCTCCATCTCGCCCCTCCATTCCTCCCTCACCTCTTCGTGTACATATTACCTGATGCCTCGTGCCTCCCCCTCCCCTCAGGTGCGTTAATTGGGAATTCGCGTTTCCCCACACTCAGGTACCAACAGGTGACTCATTCTCCCATCACCGGGAACACCTGATGCATCCCTGAGGTGTTTTATCCACGCTGTTAATTCGTTCGTCTTTACAGTTTTGGGTCGATGTTGTACAGGTGTTTAGGACCCTGTTTGATTTTGGCGCTGAGTGTGGGGAAGATTTTTTTTATTGGTGAAGGAAAAATATGATTGGAAATAAAGCCTTGTTTGGATATGTATTGCTAGGAAGGAACTGCTTGTGTGAAATTATCTTAACTGTGCGTTCTCTTTTTCTTTCTTTCGTCCTTTTTGTCTTTCCTTCCCTCTGTCTTCATCTAAATTTCAACCCCCCACCCTTTTTTGTTTTACTTGCCTATTCTGTATCGCCCTCACACACACACACACACACACACACACACACACACACACACACACACACACAGACACACACACACACACAGACACAGACAGACAGACAGACAGACAGACAGACAGACAGACAGACACACACACACACACACACACACACACACACACACACACACACACACACACACACACAGACAGACAGGTAGACACAGACACAGACAGACAGACGCACACACACACACACACACACACACACACACACACACACACACACACACACACACACACACACACACACACACACACACACACACACACACACACACACACACACGCACACACCCCGTTTACACTCTCATTACCTCTAACCGCAGAGAGAGAGAGAGAGAGAGAGAGAGAGAGAGAGAGAGAGAGAGAGAGAGAGAGAGAGAGAGAGAGTGTCTTACACTCCTACGTGCTGAGGGAATTATGATTTTCCTTCTTTTTTTCCTTATTTTTCTCGTTTCTCCTCCTCCTCCCCCTCCCCCCCTCCCTCTCGTTCTCCTTCTTAAGCTCATTTATCATTTTCATCATTATTATTAAGTACTCCTGTTATTATTATCAGTTATTACTCGTATTACCTCTTTTGTTATTTTTATTCCTATTCTAATTCTATTTCTCATTAATATCAATATCATTATTATCATTATTTATACTATCATTATCATCATTATCAACTGTTACTTCCACGTCTTCTCAGCCTCATCATCCTGGCAGTAAAGATTCGTATGACACTTTTATCTCTCTAAGTCCCTCTTCTTCAACCTAGCATGTCACTTTTATTTCCTCATATTTCCCTCCTAAGGAAACAACAATAACAAAAACAAAAAAAATGTATCGGCTGCTGGAGACGTGACGCAGCGGGTGGAGGAGGAAAGGGGTAAGAATGGAGAGAGGAGAGGAAGGGGAGAGGGAAGGGACAGGAGGAGAGAGGAGGAGGAGGAGAGTGGATGATTGAGGGAGATGAGAGGAAGGAGTGTCAGGGGGTGGAGAGTTAGGGGAAAGGGAAGGGACAGGAGTAGAGAGGAGGAGGAGGAGAGTGGATGAGTGAGGGAGATGAGAGGAAGGAGTGTAAAGGGATGGAGAGTGACGGGAGAGGAGGAAAAGAGAAGGATGCTGAGGAAGAAGAGGGGGTAAAGAGCAGAGGTATAACTGAATAGGAAAAAGAAGAATAACGGGAGAGGGATAAGAAAGGATAAGGAATGTGAGAAGGGAGGATAAATAGGAAGGAGGAGGGTAGAGAAAGAGAAACATAAGAAAGAAGGATGAAAAATGTGAAGAGGGAGATGAAGAAGAGGGAGATGAAGAAGAGGGGAGATGAAGAAGAGGAGAGATGAAGAAGAGGGAGATGAAGAAGGGGGAAATGAAGAAGAGGGGAGATGAAGAAGAGGGGAGATGAAGAAGAGGGGAGATGAAGAAGAGGGGAGATGAAGAAGAGGGGAGATGAAGAAGAGGGGAGATGAAGAAGAGGGGAGATGAAGAAGAGGGGAGATGAAGAAGAGGGGAGATGAAGAAGAGGGGAGATGAAGAAGAGGAGAGATGAAGAAGAGGAGAGATGAAGAAGAGGGGAGATGAAGAAGAGGGGAGATGAAGAAGAGGGGAGATGAAGAAGAGTCAAGATGAAGAAGAGGGGAGATGAAGAAGAGGAGATGAAGAGGGGAGATGAAGAAGAGGGGAGATGAAGAAGAGGGGAGATAAAGAAGAGGGGAGATAAAGAAGAGGGGAGATAAAGAAGAGGGGAGATGAAGAAGAGGGGAGATGAAGAAGAGGGGAGATGAAGAAGAGGGGAGATGAAGAAGAGGGGAGAAGAACTTGAGTAAAGATAAAGAAATGAGAGGAAGGAGACGAGGGAATAAAAAAATAGTTGTTAGAAAAGGAGAGGAATGGAAGGAAGAGAAAGAATTGAGAAGATGCAGAGGCGAATAAGGGATGAAGGGAAGGAAGGAGGAAGAGAAGGAGAGAAGAGAAAGAGGAGAGAGGAGGAGGGAAGGGTGAGAGGTGGATAAAAACTGTAAATTGAGAGACGTGGAAGGGATGGAGGGGTAGGAGGGGAGGAAGGGGGTTAGGAGAGGGGGCAGCTGTGTCATCTCTCCTCCTCAGACCCCTCCCACCATGACGTCATTCGTGTCTAACAAAGAAAAAAAAAGTATTAAGCTAATGAGAGCGTCGTCTAGGAAGGTTTTTTTTTTTTTTCATTATTATTTTTATCTTGAACGAGGACTTATTTTTTCTTTGCTTCAGTGCCGCCTGTCTCCCATCCTCCACCCCGTTGGCGTCTCTAAATATCCTGTACCAGACTTGTTTTTTTGTAGGATTTCATTTTTTTTTTACGATGTTATACGAGGACTTGCTTTTTTCCCCGTTGGCTTGTTCTCGTTTTTCCCATTTTCTTTTTCCTGTTTTATTCCATTTATCTTTTTTCCCTTTTATGTTCGTCTTCGTCAGTATATTTTCTTTTTCCTTTTTCCTTCCATTTTTCTTTATCTCCTTTTATCCTCTTCGTAGTGTTCGTCTTTAAGTATATTTTCTTTTTTCCTTTTTCCTTCCATTTTTCTTTCTCCCCTTTTATCCTCTTCGTAGTGTTCGTCTTTAAGTATATTTTCTTTTTTCCTTTTCCTTCCATTTTTCTTTCTCCCTTTTCTCATTCTTTGTTTTCATCTTCGTCCGTATATTTTCTTTTTCCTTTTTCATTCCATCTTTTTCCCTTTTCTCCTCCTCGTAGTGTTCGTCTTCGTAAGTATATTTTATTTTTCCATTGTCGTTCCATATTTCTTTTTCCCTTTTTTTCCTCCTCTTTTGTGTTCGTCTTCGTCCGTATATTTCCGCGCAAGACGGCGACACTTTTTTCGTATTAATATTAAGCGCCTTCCCCAAAGTAGGACATATTTTTTCTTCCCTATTCTGCCTCCTTTTATGCTCCTTTTTGCCGCCTTCATTATATCCTGCATGGCGTTATTTTAGGACTATTATTATTACTGAGTTATCGCATACTAGGATTCTCGTTTTTACCTCATTTTCCTCCTCTTTCCGTTTATTTTTTCCTCTCCTTCGCATCCTTCTACTCTCCTCTTTTTAGTCTACGTCTTTACATTTTCTACGTAACACGCTTTTTCAACACTCATTACTTGGTGAAACTAGCCCTCACTTTCTATATATTTTAGCTTCTCCTTTCTCTCCCCACCTCGTTCTCATCTTCACATATTTTGCTCAAGACTACATTTTTCCCTTATTTTTTTTACTAGGACTTTTTCTTCTACCACTCGTCGTTGTCGCTAAGCATATCCTGCACAAGACATCCTTCTCCCCACCTGCAGGAAAGGCGAAAATTTGATGCCTCACGAAATGTTGGAATAATGTGTGTGTCGCGAGGATCTGATGGAGAGGCGATCAAATTTAGTATTGAAATGCCTTAAGGGGAATAAGGAGAGTGACGTTGATTGAGTACTTACACCGATAAAAAATATATTACCACCCTTCGCAATGGGTTTAAAATGGATACTTAGGCTTAGGAAGGAGATAGGCAAAAAATGGCTAACGAAAAGAATAGTGGATGATTTGAATTGTTAACACAGATGCATAGTACGATAAAAAAAGCTTCAAATGCTCGTGGGTAAATAGTTGTATCGATGAGATCTTTCTAGTTTGTCTCCATCTTTGTGTAACCTTCTGTAAGTTAGGTTAGGTTAGGTTACGGAGCAGGGTTGAGGTCGAGGGTGAGGTCAGAAGGGAGAGCGAGAGGTGGGACTTAGGAGAGGATGAGAGGGTGATAGCAGGGCAAGGACGAGGTGAAGGGCGAGGCAGAACTAGGAAAGGCTTGCACTCAGGAGCTTCCGGTGTTTGCCTCAGTCACGTCTCTGTGGTGGTGGTGGTGGTGGTGGTGGTATTGGTGGTGATGGTGGTGGTGATGGTGGTGCTTCTAGGCCTCATTTGAATACATTTTGAACCACACACGTTAGGAACACGTTCTCCTCCTCCTCCTCTTCGTCCTCCCCTCCTCCTCCTCCTCCTCCTCCTTTTCGTTTACCTTCATCTCCTACTCCTCCAACTCCTCTAGCTCCTTCTTCGCCTTCTCCTTTTTCCTCCAGTTCTCTCTTCTTCCTCTTATCTTTTCTCTAACTGCGTGTCATCCTCTCATCCCTCCTCCTCCTCCTCCTCCACGCTTGTCTCCAATTTTTCTTTCCTTTTAACATGTTCCGTCCTTTTTTTCTTTTTTATTTCCTTCAAATCCACGCCCTCCCCCTCCCCTTCCCCCTCCCCCTTCTTTGTCTCCTCCTTTCTCCTGTTCTTTTCCTCTCTCATACACGTTTTCCTCCTCATTTTAGCTCTTTTCCTTTTCTTCAGTCTCTGTCTACTTTTCTCCTTCTTCCTCCTCATCATACTTCAACTCCTGCCTCTCATTATTCTCTTCCTTTCCCTTCTTCCTCCATTTATTTTCTTTATATTTGCGTTGTTTTGTTTTCGTATTCGTTTCCGTCTCTCATGCCTCAAACTACATATTCTTCTCTTTTCTCCTCCTTATCATACCCCTCCTCGTCCTCTTCTTTCATTTTCTTTCCATTTTTTTCTTTAACTTCACGTCGTATAATTTTTCCCCTCTCCCAAACCTCCAACTACATATTCTGGTCTCCTTCCTCCTCCATCTCCCCTTCCGTCCGTCTCCTCTCCGCCTCCCTCGCCTCCTCTTGCCTTCCAGCGCCATCCCATCAGTGGAGTTGCCTGACGAATGCTCGATACTCCAGCAGATGACCCTCGTTATAGGCCGACAACCTGCTCGTCATCTACTTAACTTCGTGGGCCCTCCTGATCCTCCTCTTGCTCCTCCTCCTCCTGCTGCTGTTTCTCTTCCTCTTCCTCCTCCTCCTCCTCCTTCTCCTCCTCCTCTTGCCTCTACTGCTGCTGCTCCTCCTCCTCCTAATCCTAATGTTCCTGGTCCTAGTAATATTCTTCCTCTTCTCCTTCCTCCTACTCCTCCTCCTGCTGTTTCCTTTCCTCCTCCTCTTTCTCCTACTGATGCTTCTCTTCCTCCACCTCCTCCTCTTGCTTCTTCTTCTTCTGCTGCTTTCCTCCTTTCCTTCTTAATCCTTATGTTCCAGGTCCTAATAATCGTCTTCCTCTGTCTCCTCCTAATCTTCCTTCTTTGCATATTTCTGTTTTATGTTTACCTTTTTGTTTCTCTCATCTTCTTAGACTTAAATGTCCCTTCTCTTCATCCTACTCTTCCTCCGTCTAATTATCATCATCATCTTCTTTTTCCTGCTTCTTCGTTCTCTTTCTCCTCTTCCCTCCTCTACGTCTTCATTTCCTCTTCCCCCTCTTTCTAATCCTCCATTCCCTTCTCTTTTGCCTGTTGCTTTGTTGCATTTATTACTTTGTCTGTTCCTCCTCCTCCTCCTCCTCTTCTTCTTCTTCCCTCCAGGTGTGCGCAGGTGTTCACGTGATCCCAGTCCTCGTTAAGTCTCGTCCTCTTCATTTTTGTCATGCTTATATTGTCGCTTCTGGCGGTTTTCTTCCTCCTCCACCTTGTTCTTGTTCTTCTTTTTTTAATTCTTCTTCTTGTTTTCCTTTTCCTTCTCCTTCTCCTTTTTCTTCTTCTCCTTCTCCTCCTTCTTCTTCCTCTTCTTCTTTTTCTCTTTCTCTTTTTCTTTTTCTTTTTCTCCTTCTCCTTCTCCTCCTCCTCCTTATCCTTCTTCTTCCTCCATCCTTTTTATTCCTATTGCACTTTGCTTCTGTGTTCGGTTTCCTATAATTATTTCCTCATTTTTTTAATAGTTATCTTTCAGCCTCGTCCCCTCCTACTCCTCCTCCTCCTATTTTTTTTTATTTCAAATTTATTTTTTTATTTTTTTCTATCTTTTCCATCGTTTATCCTCCTATTTTATGTTTCCTTGTCTTCGTTATTCATCTTATATCTTGTAATTTTTTGTGTAAATTATATTGCTAGGTCAGTCTTCATTTCTCTCTCTCTCTCTCTCTCTCTCTCTCTCTCTCTCTCTCTCTCTCTCTCTCTCTCTCTCTCTCTCTCTCTCTCTCTCTCTCTCTCTCTCTCTCTCTCTCTCCTCTAACGATTATCCGTCGTTTCCAAGCACGCCGACTTCTTGCCTTTGTTCGTTGCGGCATTTACGAGAGAGAGAGACATTCTTATCTAGCTGCCTTCCTGCTCTTCCTCACCCACCCACCCCTTCACGCCCCCCTCCCCCCCCTCACACACAATCACGTTGTTTTAGAAGATATGTATTTTTTGGGACGCAATTTTTAAGGTACATGGTTTTTTTTTATACTTTTTGCAGTTATATATATTTAGTTTCTTCATCGCGCTTTACATTACCAAAGGAGTGTAAGTAATGCATCGATCCATCTGTCTCTATCTATACATGTCTTTCTAATTACTTGCTTGTCTATCGTTATTTACCTCTCCATCAATGTGTTTATCTTTTACTGATTCATTCCACTGGTTTATTTTTTTCTGTAGCTTTTTTTTTCTTCTTTTTTTACAGCAGAGGAGACAGTGCAAGGGCTATCGCTGCTTACCTCTCCATCAATGTGTTTATCTTGTATTGATTCATTCCACTGGTTTAATTTTTTTTCTGTAGCTTTTTTTTCTTCTTTTTTTACAGCAGAGGAGACAGTGCAAGGGCTATCGCTACTTACCTACCCATCAATGTGTTTATCTTTTACTGATTCATTCCACTGGTTAATTTTTTTCTGTAGCTTTTTTTTTCTTCTTTTTTTTACAGCAGAGGAGACAGTGCAAGGGCGTAAAAAGAAAAGAAAATAATACTGAAAAAAAAGCCCGCTACTTAATGCTCCTAAATAGAGTGGCCAAAAAGATAAATCTCCATCACCATCTCCATCATCACTATCATTATCATTGTGCCTCTGCCTCTCACCCCCATCGTAATCTTCATCTCCTTGTCTAATTATATATCATTCTGTTAACCACGACCATCATCATCACCATCACCATCATCATCATCATCATTATCTTCCTTTCACTTACTATATCACTATCCACCATCATCGTCATTGTCATCATGTAGCCTGTAGCATTGGGTCCTTTTATGTGTGAATCATCATCATCATCATCACCATCATCATCACCATCATCACCATCATCATGATCTCTACGTTCAATGCACCTCTCTCTCCCTCCTACCCCTCTCTCCCTCCCCCTCCCCGCCCCCCACAGCAGCAGGGTCCCTTTCACCCCAACGAGCCCATTCATGCGACGCGGCACACTGCTGGCGGACTAATATTGACGCGGAATTATGGGATTGAAGAGTGTTTTCATGTTTATTTATACATCTATTCATTTATTTTTCCACACGCGTGAGGTGGCCTGCGTTGGTCCGGTCCTGTTTGTGTGTTTGCTGTTTTTTCGTATTTTGTTTTTTACTTCATTTTTTTTTCTTTATTCTTCGTGTTGTTTTCTTTCACGCTTTTTTTTCCTCGGGTTTGCTTTGTTTCGTCTCCAGTTCGTTTCATCCATTCGCTTCTCTTTGTTTTCTCATACCTCATTTTTTTCTTTCTTTCATCCGTCATTATTTCGTTTTTCCTTTTCTTCGTTTTGGTTCCCCTCCGCTTTGCTAATTGTATATCATTCTGTTAACCACGACAATCATCATCACCATCATCATCCTTTTGCTTCCCTTCCTCTTTGTTCCCGCGTCTTCTTTTCCTTTCTTCCATCCATCATTATTTTTTTTCTTCCATCCTTTCCTTTCCCTCATCTCTGCTAGTCTATCATTTATTTCCTCTCTTTGCACCCTCCTCTCTCTCTCTCTCTCTCTCTCTCTCTCTCTCTCTCTCTCTCTCTCTCTCTCTCTCTCTCTTTTTGTATTTTCCTGGTTGTTTTTCTTCCTAGCATTCTTTCATCTTTTTTTCCTACTTTTCTTTGTTCCTTACCTCCTCTTTCATCCTATTTTCCTTTCTTCCATCTGTCTTTCATTTTCCTTTATTCCTTTTCTAATCTATTATTTTTCTCCTTTTTATTTTCTCTTGCCTCTCTTTACTTCCGCATTCTTTCTCTTTCATGGTTTCCTTTCTTCCTATCTCTTCTTTTATTTGTTTTCTTGTTTTCCATTCGTTCTCTCTGATTTCCTATACCCTCCTTTGCTTTCCTTCCTCTCCTAATCTATTCTTTTTCTCTTTCTCTTTCTTCTCTCTTACCTCTTTGCCTTACTTCCGCATTCTTTCTCTTTTCATGGTTTCCTTTTTTCCTATCTCCTTTTATTTGTTTTCTTGTTTTCCATTCGTTCTCTCTGACTTCCTATACCCTCCTTTGTTCCCGTATTCCTTTATCTTTTCCATGATTGTTTTTCTTCATATCTTCTATTCCATCTTAGTTCCTCTTCCTCTCTTTCTTATCCCTTGCCTGTTCTTTCTTCCTTCGTTTACTTCCTCATTCTTTTTTTCTCTTCCTTGATTGCTTTTCTTCCTTTTGTTCCCTCCACTTCCTTACCTTCCTCTCTGTTTTCGCTTTCCTTTTTATTCTTCCTTTATAACTTCGGCCTTATCATCTCTCTCTTCCTTGCCTACTCCTCAATCCTTTCTTCCTCTTCCTCTTCTTTTCTTTTTTTTATTTATTCCTTCTTCCTTCAATCCATTCTTCATTTTCCATTACTGCCATCACCATTATTTTGCTTTCTCCTCTCGCTTTCTCCTTGCTGTGCCTGTCACTTCCTCCTCTCCTCTCTACCAGCTCAGCCTCCTCTTCCTTTCCCTTATCCTACTTCTCCTGATAGCCCTCTCGCTCCCTTCCCTCTTCTCTCTAATACCTAAGTCCTCCTCAATCAATCAATCTCCCTTTCCACCCCTCTCGCTATCCCCTCTCTCTCTTCCCACTCGCGTCGTTTTATTCAGTTCCCCCTTAAGAGAGATTTACAGCCAATGAGAGGAGAGGATTTTCAAGGTCAGGGTGAGTCGGCCAATAGGAATGCCAGGAATGCTTGTGATTATTTTTCTTTGGCTTGTTTACGGCGTGTTTTTTTTCTTTTTTTTCCTTTTGGTGCACCCGGTAGTGGCCTCTCTCCTTTCTTTACATCCGCATTCTTCTATCTCTATTTCATCCCTTTAACCTTTTTCCTATTTTTCCTTATTCTTCCACGTCTCCTCTTTCATTCTTTTTCCCTGCCTTCCCCCCGTCATCCATTTTCTCTTCCGTTGTTTTCCTTCCTCTCCTAATCTGCTGCTATGGGGAGACTCACACAAGACTAGGGCCAGAGGGTTGGAGGGGGGGAAGGTAGATCTTGATTAAGGTGTTTTGAATGGGAAGAGTGAGGAGGAAAAGGGTGAGGAGACCATGATGATTACTGGCGTGTTCATCCCAAGGCATATATAATCCACCTTTTTCCCTTTTCTTTTTTCTTCTTTGTTATTCGTTCACCCCTTGTCTTCCTTCCCTTGCATACCGTCTTCCTCTTCTTTCCTCTTCATTTTCTTCTTTCTTTATTATTCTTTAACCTCATGCCTTCGCCTTTGCTGTCCTTCATCTTCCACCTTTGATTAGATAGTTAGTGTAGCTTGTCACAAACAGCCTCGTAAGGACCATCATGTCTGCTGTTGTTTGTTCTTCCTTTGTGTTCCTGTTCCTCCTCTCATCCTCACTCTCCTTATAACAGCCTCGGGAGTGGGTGATGGTGGTAGGGGGTGGGGTTGGGGGTGGGGGGGGCATGGAGTGGGCGATAAGGGCAGCATGTGTGTGGGTGAGCTGCGGGTGAGCGATAACACGCCCTTGACAGATGCTGATCGATAAGGGGCGAGGCGCGAGGAGAGGCGAGACAGGCCCTTTAACACCTCCAGAGATAGGCAGAGATAGGGAGGGAGGGAGACGGGGGAGAGGGAGGGGAGATAATGTGATGTGTAGAGAAGCGGTGTTGTGATGGAGGAACTCGGGAAAGTGAATCTTGTTAACACTCTTACTGCTTGATGTTTCCTGGCTTATCTTACTCGTGTTTATGCGGTGGAGAGGATGTTTTGTTTTCAGTGGTGTTGTTTAGATTAGCATACGTTTAGTGTGTTTTCTTTATTGCTTGCCTGCTTGTTTGCTGGATTGTTTATGGAAGTATGTTTAAATGGTGTCTTGTTTGTTGTGTGGTTTGTGTGTTGTTATTTCTTTAGTTTTGCTCATTTACTATTGGGAAGACAAATCACACGGCTAAAAACACACGTATAGAAAAATCAACCAACCAGCAACTTTGTTTATGGGAGTATGTTTAAATGGTGTCTTGTTTGTTGGGTGGTTTGTGTGTTGTTATTTCTTTAGTTTTGCTCATTTACTTTTGGGAAGACAAATCACACGGCTAAAAACACACGTATAGAAAAATCAACCTACCAGCAACTTTTTCTTCCCATACAGTTAACCAGATGAAATTACCCGAGAAAAAGAATGAGTGGACTAATTTCAGATGTTGACGGTTTGTTTTTTTAGTTATTATTGCTGTTGTCATTGTTGTTGTTGCTGTTGTGGTTGTTTTTTCAGTATTTTCATTTATCCTTGTTATTAAAAAAAAGTTGATGGGGTTCTCCGCCATGGAAAAAGAAAAAAAAAAGATTGGGAAAACGTTTTTAATAATGCAAAAAAAGTGGGAAGCAAAACAAACAAGTTGAATTCAAAGACGTTTACAGGTAATTGGGCTGAGAGAGAGAGAGAGAGAGAGAGAGAGAGAGAGAGAGAGAGAGAGAGAGAGAGAGAGAGAGAGAGAGAGAGAGAGAGAAATACCCCCCTTCCCCCCAAAAAAAACCCCACCTTCTCAACGTCTGTTACCTCGGGCAGAATCATTTCGTGTAGTCTGATAAGAAAACTGAATCGAAGTTGTAAATATTGGGGTGTTGCTCTGCGCCTGAATATTGGCAATAGCCGGAGGGACCTCGCGCTGTAAACATGTTGGAGCGAAGGGAAGCGGGAGGAAAGAGGCGTGGAGAGTAAGGGAACGGGGTGCGGGAAGAAGACTGGAATTAAGAGGAGAAATATAAAAAACACGAAGGGGAAATAGGGAAGGAAGAGACGTGAAAAGGAAGGAAAGTGCGAAGAAGCTTGGGATTAGAAGAGAAATGGAATGAAGAAGGCGTGGAGGCGAAGAGAAGGGAGAAGATGGGAATTAAAAGGAGAACTATCTAACACGAAAGAGAGATAGGAGGGAAAATGCGTGTAAAGAAAGAAAACGTTAACTGGAAAGAGGCAGAAAAGGAAAGAAATAGCGAACACGAAGAGGAAATAGGTGGAAGGATAAATAGGAAGGAATGAAGATGAAACAAATTAAAATGGAAAACAAGGGAAAGGAAAGTAGAGACACGAATGGAAAGTGGAAGGGAGAGAAATGATACTGAAGTGGAAAGGAGGAGGTGAGGAGAAATTACAAAGTTCAGTGAAAAATAGGAGACGGGGAAAGAGTTAACAAGAAGTAGGAGGAACGAATGAAAGGGAGGCGAGGGATGGAAGGCGCGAAAAGAAACGAAGGAAATAAGTGAGGAAGGGAAAGGAAGGGAAGGGGGAGAAGGTGACCGCGATATCAGAAAAGGACAGACAAGGAAAGGGAAGTGTTATTGAGGCAGCGGAGGAGCAAAAGTAAAAGAAGGAAAAAAAACAGAGGAAAGTGAAGGAAGGGAAGAAAAATGAAAACGAAAGTAGGAAATATACAAAAAATATCCTTCGTTGTGAAATCAGAAAAAAAAGATGGAGGAATGCGAGGATGAAACGGAATATGAGAAAAGAAGGAAAAGGAAAAAAAAATAGCACGTAAGGCAGAGAGAGAGAAAAAAAAGACTTTGAAATGCAGAAGTGGAGAGAGAGAGAGAGAGAGAGAGAGAGAGAGAGAGAGTCTAGTTCCTGGAAGTGGGAAAAAAATATTGGGAAAAAGGAAAATCTAAGAGGAAAGGAAAAGACATGCAAAAGGAATAACAAAAACTAGTTGGAAAAGAGAAATGGAGGAGGAGGAGGAGGAGGAGTGGGTGGGTGGAAAGAGAGGAGAGAATACGAATGAAGAAGATTAGGTGGAGGGGGAAGCGGAGTTGGAGGAGAAGGAGGTTGAGGAGGAAGTGCAAGAT
The DNA here is from genome assembly GCF_024679095.1 of Eriocheir sinensis. NCBI lineage: Eukaryota > Metazoa > Arthropoda > Malacostraca > Decapoda > Varunidae > Eriocheir > Eriocheir sinensis. The sequence continues at coordinate 5,104,455 of NC_066573.1, read as the reverse complement.
AAGAAGTGGGAGAAGGAAGTGATAAAGGAGAAAGACAAGGAGTTGGAGGATAGGAAGGGGAAGTAAGAGAGAAAGAGGAAAAGCCGCAGTAGTGAAAACAAAAGCATAAATAAGCTACATAGAAAAAAAAAGGAAATACAGAAGAAAAAAAGAAGAGAGGAGAAGAGGTTATACAAAAGGTGAATGAAGGAAAGAAAAAGACGGGACAGAGGCGGAAAATATGAAAAAAAGAAGAGATGAGAGATGTAACGGAGAATGATGAGGAGGTAGAGAAAAGAAGATGGAAACGAAGATTAAGAAGGAGAGAGAGAGGGAGAGGGAGAGGGAGAGGGAGTGGGAGAGGGAGAGGTAACTGAGAGAGAAGAGGAGGAAGGAAATGAAGACAGGAATGTAAATATCTTATGTTAAACCTGAGGCGAGGCTGAGGAGTTGCGAAAAGGAATAGAGGAAAATTTATTGAGGTCAGTACAGCGGAAAATGGAGGCGGTGAGGAAGGGGAAACATAACTGGAGAAGAAGAAGAAGGTAAACGGAAGGAGAGAAAGAATAAACGAATGAAAGAAAAGGGGAGAAACAGCAACATAAGAGAAGGAAGGTAGAGAAGAAAATGAAGAGGGAGGGAAAACTGAAAATGGAAATGGAAAGAAAGGAGAAAGAAGGATAAAGGAAAGAAACAAAGATGAAATTAAGTTATGGAGGAAAGTTAGAAAGGAAGAGCAGAGAATGTTTGATCAGAGGAATAATAAAGGAGGAAGGAGGAGGAGAAGGTGGAGGTGGAAGAGAAGGAGGAGGAGGAGGAAGAGGAGGAGGAGGAAGAGGAGGAGGAGGAAGAGGAGGAGGAGGAGGAGAGGAATGGAGTCTTTCATCTGCAAGTCTTTATGGGAAATTACTTACTTTTCTTTTTCTCCTCCTCCTCCTCCTCCTCCTCCTCCTCCTCCTCTTCTTCATCTCCAACTTTATATTTCTTCCTCTTCCATCTCGTCTTATTCCTCTCTTACTTCGTTGAGAATTCATAAACTTTCCTATCTCTCTCTCTTTCTCTCTCTCTCTCTCTCTCTCTCTCTCTCTCTCTCTCTCTCTCTTTTGCCTTATTCTGTGGCGCAAGGGTTGAAAGGTGTGGAGAGAGAGAGAGAGAGAGAGAGAGAGAGAGAGAGAGATAATGGCGACGTGGGATGATGGTGACAATGGGGAGATAGAGAATAATTAGGAGGAGGAGGAGGAGGAGGAGGAGGAGGAGGAGGAGGAGGAGGAGGAGGAAGAGGAGGTAAAGCCTTAGAAGTGCTGGCCCTCCTCTTAGGTAGATGAGGGATTATGGAGGGAAGAGGGTGAAGAGGTGGAGGTGGAGGAGGAGGAGATGGAGGAGGAAGAGGAGGAGAGAGAAAAGGAGGAGGAGGAGTAACAGGAGGAGGCGAAACAGAATAAGAAAACTCGAAAAAGAAAACAAAAGATTACAAGAAGAAAATGGAAAATAAAAATAAAAAAGAAAGGAAATTAATAAGAATAGGTTTGAAATATAAGAAGAAAGATGAAGAGAAGAGTTAAGAGACGATAAAGGTAAAGGGAAAGATGAGAAGGAGAAGAAAGTCGAGATGGAGGAGGAAGAGGAGGAGGAGAAAGAGGAGGAGGAGGAGGAGGAGGAAAGTATCAAAAGAAACGAGAGGAGGAGAAGCAGTAGGAGGAAGAGAATGAGATGCCGCAGCTGGAGGAGAAGGAAGAGGAGGAAGAGGAGGAGGAGGAGGAGGAGGAGGAGGAGGAGGAGGAGGAGGAGGAGGAGGGCTGCGCATTCATAATTTAGTCATTTCATGGTGTGGAAACGACGTCTAACTGAAGAAGGAAATTAATATCCGCTGCAGCCTTGCTTAGCTCAGCTGCTACACACACACACACATACACACATACACCACTTAACTACCTACCTACATACATGCATACATTCATACATACACACATACATACAATACGAGTGTGATGGATACGTTTGGAACTGTGGGATTAGCGAGGGTCACGAGGGACAGTAATAACCAAGAAAATTAGGAACGGGGGAAAATTGGTTTGTTCACACACATACATGCCTGGATACATAAGTTTGTGCATACATAATACCGGCACGATGTATATATATGTTTTGTTTGTCTGGGTTGCTCTGTCCTTTCTTGACATCCTTAACCCGGTAGCAGCGACGGGCCAAATTTGTGGCTTTACCGTGTACCAGCGACGGGCCACATTTTTGCCATGATATAAACCCCCCAAAATAGATGATGCATAAACTGATCACAAATGCGTTGATATATATGATGAAATGGTTTGCGTGAGTGATGATTTTTTCTATTTTTTCTCGCTTAGAAGGGCCTTTAAGAAACATGATCCCTGTAGCTAGCGGGTTAATGGAGTGGATGGTTCCCGGTCGTTTCTATTAAATGTTAAGGAGACCAATGCCAACATGTTCCCATAACCTTCCATAACATTACAACTGCTTGAAGACGTTACGAGGCGTTTGGAGTTTCTTTGCTTTTTTATGCCTTCCTCAACGAAGCAGATGCGGTGGAAGGGATTGCAGTGTGTGTGTGTGTGTGTGTGTGTGTGTGTGTGTGTGTGTGTGTGTGTGTGTGTGTGTGTGTGACTGCAGGTGGCTTAGGGAAACACCTGACTCACGGCACACCCAGCTGTTAAATTGACGTCCCCCCCTCCCCCCCCACCTCTCCGCCCTCGCCTTGGGTAATGAAGGGAACTTTGGTGACCTTGCTGGTGACTGTGGCGTGAATACAGAGTGGGTGACTGCGGTAAAACTTGGTGACCTTTTTTTGTAGTAAAGGACATAGCTGGAGGGAAAAACCAAAGGAAAACACGTGATGTCTTTTAAACTTAGTAACTTGATTGCGGTATATATATTAATAGAGTAACAGTGGCATGTCGTTGTAACTTAAATACTCTTTTGAAATCTATCTGGTATACTTAGATAACGTAAGTGATTGTAGTATGACATGATGACATAATGCTTTCTATGTAACCTGTAATATGATTGGGGTATATCTTAATAACGCAAGTAAAGGTATGTTGACCTGGTAACATAAATAATCTGTTTGAAACATAGCTGGCGATTCTGGTATAATTTAGTAACGTGAGAGATTGTATTAAAACACGGCGACATAAACGCATTTTTCTGAACTTAGTAACATGGCTGTGGTATAAACAGATGACGCGGGTGACTGGTGTAACTTTGTGACATAACGTTTGTAATTTGTTACCTCGGTGGACGGATTAATTAAACTGATAACCAGATGAATGTTTTGAAACTTGGATAAACAAGAAGATTGCTTAATAGCTGCATATAGGGTAGTTAATTTGCTATTTGGTAGAAGGGTCGATTGGACAGTATGTTTGTGCTCCAAAAGACTGATGTGACGTTTTGTATATTTTTCAACAATATCATCCCATGCTCAATAAGATCGTTGTTGTGGATGAGGCGCCTCCACTGTGGTGCCTTTTATAGTGTTTCTTTCACTGATGTTTTTGTCTTTGTTTTCCTTTATATAATCATCCTCTTCTTCCTCGGTCTCCCTCTCGTCCCTCTCTGTAATATACTTCTCATTACTAGTCTTCCTATATCACTAACCCGGGCGAATGCGTTGTGACTGCGATAATCTTTGTGCCTCCTTTGTAACCAGTCTCTTTGATCCTTCTTCCCATTCTTCTGTATAATCTGAACCATCCTTCTTTCTATGTATGTTCCTTCCTACCTTTGTAATAGATACCTTTGGTCTTTCATCGCTTTCCCTAGTAAACTTCGGAATTTTCATCCTTCCTTTTTCTATTTATGCCTTTCTACGACTTCAACTTTTTTTCAGGATGGCCGTATCACTCTTTTTGAAATTGATTGATGTCATATTATTGTTTTCTTGTATCTCTGTCGTGAGAGCAGCATCTTTGACGGGCGAGTTTCTTCGTGTGTTTTCGGTCGTATAGTGAATCCTTTACGGCAAAAAAAAATTAAGTAGCGACCGGATCGATTGCACAACTCTGATAGCATGTGCCGGGGCCCCACTGAGTGACCTGAATGCCTTCCCTGTAATACTTGGCAATGTGGATAACTTCTGTGCTAACTCGGGTGATTTCTCTGACTTGATAATTTCGACGAATCCTGTTAACTTTGTAACGAATGATTTTTATAACTTGGCAGCCTGAAAGATTTTTTATAGCTTGGTTACCTGATCTTTGTAACTTAGTAGCCTGAATGATTTTGTAACTAGGAAGTAGGACTCCAATAGGCAGCGAAACTCGGCCTGTCCCTTTAATATATATGTTCGCGCACCGGTCATGTTCCGCCATGCTGCCGCGTCACTCTCCCCGCCCGGCACGCCCTCCCATATGGCAGCTTCAGGTTGGGTCAGGGAAGGTGTGAGAGTGGATACAAGGGTCTGCTGTCGGCTTATTGTGTATTTTATGTTATTATTATTATTATTATTATTGCAACAGCTTCTCACCTTCCTTTCCCCACGTAGAGGTGTACACTGACACCCACACATCCACCCACTCACCTACACGCACACACGCACACAGTCTCAATGACCACAGGGCTTCGGTTTCACCCATGACCTACCCTTACTTAAGGTAAAGATAATGGATTCTCTTTATCTTGCCCTTACCTATCCTGGGCTTCGGGCATGCGTCTCTCTCTCTCTCTCTCTCTCTCTCTCTCTCTCTCTCTCTCTCTCTCTCTCTCTCTCTCTCTCTCTCTCTCTCTCTCTCTCATTAACAACTTATGTCGCCATTTCGCTCCACCATTCCTTTCCCATCCCTTTCCGTTCATTTCCTTCCCTTCCTATTACATCCCGTCCCATCCACTTTTGTCTCTTCCCTTCCCTTCCCTTCCCGTCCATTCCCTTCCCTTCTCTTTCCTAACCTTCCATTCCCGTTCCATTTTTCCTTTCCCTTCCTATCTCATCCCATTTCATCCTATCCCATCCCATCCCCTCGTCTCTTCTCCCCTCCCTTCCCCTCCCATCCCATGCTTTCTCTTTCCTTCTCTTCCTTTACCTACCCTCCCCCCGCCCCGCTCCTACTCCTTGCCCCGCCCGATCTCGCCCCGCCCTGCTGTGACCCCGCCCCGCTCTGCCTCACCAGCCCCCTGCAGGAGTCACCATCTGAGGAAAATCACCGGCGGGGTTCGTAAAAAAAGTCGTAAAATTTATCTCAATGGAACCTAATGGTCACCTGTGAGCAATTAAGAGACGTGTGCTCTTTCTTTTTATCGCCTTCCTCTGTGTCTACGATTATAACGCCGCTTTGTCGCTTTCTGCCTCTATATCTTCTTCTGGAGTGTGTGCTGAAGTTGCTGGAAGATCTGGCAACGTCTGTTTGTGTTTGTGTGTGTGTGTGTGTGTGTGTGTGTGTGTGTGTGTGTGTGTGTGTGTCCGTCGCAGGTGTTTCGTGATGGCTTACCGTTACGCGTGGCTCAGAGTGATTACGTTTCGCTCTGCCACAGCCTTTGAGTGTGAGGGGAACAACAACAACAACACTCACGGTCCACCTTGACTCGAAAACGTGAAGGTCAGGAAAGGCTCGCTGGGTCAACCTTTCGTGTGTTTCCCCTGCCAAGTCTCTCTCTCTCTCTCTCTCTCTCTCTCTCTCTCTCTCTCTCTCTCTCTCTCTCTCTCTCTCGAAAAGTTAAGGGAAGATTGCAGGGAGAGGAAACGAGAGGGAGAGAGGGAGAGACGTGCAGGTGGTGGTGGCGGCGGGCGGAAACGTGTTGTCAGGAGGGAGTAGGAAAGAGAGGGAGGGGAGTGAGAGAACGAGAGATAAAGAGCGAGTTAGAGAGAGAACGTTCCTGCCGTAGCGAACACATCTCGGAAGCAGCTAAAGTACCTACACACACACACACACACACACACACACACACACACACACACACACACACACACACACACACACACACACACACCTGTTTGCGTGGGCGTAAGGGCGGTGAAGGATGCGTGGGAGAGAGATAGAGGAAAGCGGGGAACAGGAGGGGCGGGGTGATAAGTGTATAAAGGAAGAGTGAGAGGGAGAGAGGAAGAGAGTGAGTGGGAGTGCCGGGGCGCCGTGATAAGGCTGACTGGCTGGCACCTCCCGCTGATCGCAAGGTACTCACCGCCACTGAACCTTCGTCCTCCGTCCAGACCGCTGGCGTGGGCGTGGACCAGCCCGCTTAGGAGTAGAAGCGTCCATAGCGCCCACGCCACCATGTTCACGCTGCCTGGGGCCACGGTAGGACACGGCAGAGCTACCATATGTTAGATAGACCTCGCCATGACCGACGATCGATACAACACAACACGCGCAACTACACCCGCACGCTACGGAGGCTCGCGGCACACTGAACGGCCTGAGCCACACACACACACACACACTCAGACAAACACACATACACACACACACGCGCACGGCACTCCCCCCCATCGTGCCTCCCCCCCTCACCATGGCCCTCCCATTCCTCCGCTCACAGTGCCACTATGACATGCGTGTATACGTCTGTGTGTCAGCGTGTGTATTTATGCTTGCGTGCGTACATGCTTGGCGATGGGCGGAGTACAGTACACGTAACGTGACAGGTGAGGGCGGGGCGGGATGGTTGGGGGGATCGGTGAAGGGGCTGGATTAAGGGGGCTGGGTCAAGGAAGGGTTTTAGATCCTCTTGAAAATACCGGATGTTGTAGTAGGTCTTGGAATTGACACACACACACACACACACACACACACACACACACACACACACACACACACACACACACACACACACACACACACACACACACACACAGGCAGCAACTCTAGGAAACAAAGAAGAACCTAAAGACCTGCATATCTTATTCAAACGGTCACTTACAGTTATCTATGCATATACCATTTAGTACTGGACACACACACACACACACACACACACACACACACACACCAGCACGAGAACTTGCAGTGCGATTGCGTGCTGATATCATAGTAAAATTTCCAATTATATTTGACTCAGAAATCTAACCTTGTTTTTTCTCTCCCTCCTCAGGTGAGTACCGAGGTCCTTGCTCGCCGGGTACACTAGTGACCACCCTCATTCGGCAGTATGGTAAATTAACTTTTTGTCTTGCCTCCGGAGACTTCGTAGCATACATTCTTGGGCGCGTCGTGTATGTCGAGCCGTACAGGAATTGTGTGGCCATTCTTGGATTTATCTCCGTAGACTGATCACTCCTACCAGTAATATTCTTAACGTTCCTTGACCACACGTGTACTCTTGTGGCAATTGATGAAAGTGTAGGCAGAGTCACAAGCTTATTCGCCAGTCAGGAACGTGGTCCCTCAAGCTAAAGTGACATCGTGTGAGTTCTGTCGTTTTTCGAAGCCAGGTCATGTCTTCCACCTACTAATAGTACCAGCCTGACCGGACCGTTTGGATGCTGTTGACCCCTTTGTAACTCGTAAAAATGGTGTCACTTGTTTGCAGCGTCAAGCAAGTTACAGAAAATTTATGGCAAGTGTTTCTATGACGTCCCGGTGGCAGTGTCTATACTTTTTTAAACTTAACCTTTCCACCTGAATCCCATTGCTGTCCGTGTAGTGAACGACACCAGGAATTATGACTGCGTGCCACAATCAGGCTGTAAGGAACGTATAGCAATTTTGTAGGTTATATTGATGTTCCCAGCTTAATATGACTCCTAGGGTCGCCTGTTAACCCTCATAAGAATAAATTAGTGGGCGTAACCTCCTCCTCCACTAACAGTGCAAAGTGTTTGACATGGAGATTTGTCTCAAGGTCCGTAAACGAATGATCTGTTTCAGTAATGTTCCCTGCCTGACTGTCTGTATATTCTTGTTGGTTCCTTTTTTGAGCGTGGTGAAAATTTAAGTAGTTTGATGCATGTTTGTGTTGATCCTCGATGACAAACTACATCATGAGTACATGAATCTGTTAACCTCCTCCACGCTGTCTACCCGTGTACTGACTATTTTTAGAGTAGATATTGATGGCACACACCCCTCAGCTTTTGGTTAATTTAGACTGAAGAGTTTGTGTTCGTCAGGTTTGCCGAGTTCCTGTTCCATGTATTACAGTAACGTTCTCAGGTTCACCTAACTACCTGTAAACTTTTGAGGTTCTTGAATTATGAGATTGAAGTATGGCAAACTTTCTGATGCAGGGTCATTCCTCGTGTATGACAGGTGTATTGAGCTTTTGAAGTCATTATATATTCCAGTAACGTTCTCAACTTTGCCCTACTGTCTATGATATCTTAGGGTCGTTGTAGTAAGTGACGGATGAAGTTTAGGCCCACATTACTCTCTGGTTCGAGGTCCTTTTGGCTGCAGTGAGTGGATGGGTCAGATCTCGTAAACTCCTGAAGACAGATTATATGGCTGGTATTACAAGACACTTTGCCATATCACATCAGCTATTTCTAAAGGTCAAAGAGGGGATCAATCGGGTTCTAATGAGTGGTTCTTTAAGTTCATGGTACAGAAGAAGGGTCACACTACCACCAGGGTCATAAAACTACCTCTGGAAATGCCCACAACTCCTACGAAAGCCTTGGCAAATATGTGTTATTGGGCGGGGAAGTGTCTTGTAACACGACCCTATGTTCCTTGCAGTGTTCTCAACTTTGCCACACTAAAGGGGCTGTTACACTGGGCAAGTTTTCCGTGGATCTTCAGTCAAACCACGACTTCCGCTGGCGTGGTTCTCATATTTCCGGGGTTTTCTGACGTGTCCACGATCTTCCAAAGCACAGTAGATTTCACCGAAGGACGACGGTATTACTCACCATCATCATCATCAGTAATAACAAGAAACAAATGAGAACCACGCTAGCGAAAATCGTGGTTTGACTGAATATCCACGGAAAATTTACCCAGTGTAATAGGCCCTTAACTTTGTCTTGGTGTCCACAAACTACTCAATTATTGTAGGTCAGTTATGTAATCTCGCTTCGTCTTAGCTACAGTGCTGCAGGTCTTGTTAACTACCCTGACGACTATTCTCAGCCTCACCTGTATATGTTATCCGGTATACTTACTCGTGTCTCCCGTGTAAATAGCTATGGTAGTGTTGTGAGCACGCCCTGACAAGATCCTTATGCGTCTCAGGAGGAGGAGGCAAGCGGGCGGGAGGCACTGGTCTGATAATGCACGGCTATTATCCTGTACCCCGCCATCAAGCACTTGCCGCCGTTGTTTAGCCGCGCCCAAAACTCTGTCATCAGCTGGACTTGTTGAGGACGCTTACGGCTGCGTCTCGAGGCGTTCATTGTCTTGGTTGTTGTGGTTACCCTGCAGCAGTGTGTTTGTGCTTGAAAGAAAAGGGAGATTATAATGATGTTGATGATGGTGAGAAGGATGGTGATGAGGATGGTGGTGATAAGATGACAGTGGTGAATAACGATGGTTGTTTTGACTTGCCAGCATTGGTACCAGTATTTTTGTTTAAGCAGAGGAAGTGTGTGGAGTAAAAACAAAAAGGAAAAACAACTTATGGATTACTTTGGCTAGTGTTTTAATTAAGCAACGAAAGTATCACAGGAAATAAGAGGAGGAAAAGGAAGAGGGGAATAGAAAAACGCAGGAGGAGGAGGAGGAGGAAGAGGAAGAACAACAACAACAGGAACAGGCGGAAAGAGGAGGATATGAAGGATGAAGAGGGGAAGAATGGAAGTGAGCTCATCTGAGTATTAAGTAATTTAGGGTAGACGGTGGCTGAGTGGTTAGCGTGCGGGCCCTGCATTCACCGCGTGCTGGACGACGCGAGTTCGAATCCCCACGTTACCACCCGGGATTTTTCAGTCACCGCCGAGTGGCCTAAGACTAAAAATAAGTTAGGCCACATTATATATTAGATTCGTAATGCCCTAACAAGCAAAAGAAGGGAATAATAGGTCAACGTTACAATGATTTCTCTATATTTTATTTACGCACATATAATCATAATATCCGGCAACTCACACATCCGTAGTTAGACCCCGCAATTCATACCTGTAAGCCAAATTAATTAAGCAGCTCAGCCTAGTGAAAAATATACACGTGGAGTTAATAAATCAGGCAGTTAATTCACTCCCCTCACTCCTTTCTCCTCTCCCTACATGATTGAAGGCTTAGGTTATGTATTTTTCGTGGTATATAAGCTGAGTGTGGCAAACATTTTACTCTCCCAAAGTAGAAATGTAAACCCAAAACACACACACACACACTCTCTCTCTCTCTCTCTCTCTCTCTCTCTCTCTCTCTCTCTCTCTCTCTCTCTCTCTCTCTCTCTCTCTCTCTCTCTCTCTCTCTCTCTCTCTCTCTCTCTCTCTCTCTCTCTCTCTCTCTCTCTCTCTCTCTCTCTCTCTCTCTCTCTCTCTCTCTCTCTCTCTCATTCATTATGTCTACGAGGCACATAAGTAAAGACATTTTCCAGAGAATCTAATTTACACCGGCGGACCCTTGAGGTACATCCCATTACTCCGCGGCGCTGAGGTACTGAGAGGCGGC
>NC_066573.1:5046459-5091459 GCF_024679095.1 Eriocheir sinensis | reverse complement strand
ACGAAAAGAAAAGGAGGGAGAAAGAGAAGCAAGAAGAAAAGGGGAAAGGAGATCAAGAAGAGGAGGACGAGAAAGAGAAGTAAGAAGAGGAGCAAGAAGAAGAGGAGGAGGAAGAAGAAAAAGAGTGACATGAAGGTGAAAAGGGAAAATAGTAAAATAATGAAATGAAGATAGAGAAGAAAGAAAAGCGTAAAAGAAAACTAAAACAAAGAAAAGAGCAACAAACAAGAGCAAGGAAACAAAACAAACAAGAACGCAAGAGAACTATGTAAAAAAAGAAAGATAAAAAAAGAGGGAAAAGAACAATGAAGATAAAATAAGCCACTCCTTTTCCCTAAACATTTTACAAGGCAGAAAATGGCCGCTTAGGTTCACAAACTAGATCTGCGTCGCAATAAACTTCTTTAATACATCAGCCCGCCCTTGAAAATAGAAGGACACGCTCTGCGGCTATTCATTAAAGTGTTCAGAAATGCCGTGTAACCCGCCGCGGAGGAACTGTGAAAACGGGAGAGGTTGCGTGACTGGTGGTGCTGCTGGTGGGTGTGATGGGTGTGGCGGTGGTGGTGGTGGTGGTGGGTGTTGTAGTGGTGGTGTCGGTGTGGTGGTAGTGGAGATTGTGGTGGCGGTGGGTGTGATGGTAGCGGTAGGGTTGGTGGTAGTGGTGGTGATGGCGATGAAAAAAGGGCGTCAGGGGGCACGTCCAGATATTACTATGAAAAGGAATTTGTTGATACCGGTTTCATCTTTCATTGACAGCGATAGTGTGAATGATTGGGGAAAACAACAACAACAAAGGAGTAGGAGAGGAACATAGCCGAGTTCAGCTTCCCATATTCACGGTGGTGGTGGTGGTGATGATGATAAAAGAGGAAGGAAAAGTGAAATTAACAGTCGAGCCAAACCACGTGCAGGTGTAATGTGTGTGTGTGTGTGTGTGTGTGTATTTACCTAGTTGTGACATATGGGAAAAGAGCTACGGTCGCGCTATCCCGTCTCCATATCCTCTCTTATCCAACTTTTCCTTAAAATAAAACATTGCTCACACGCCTTGGCCCGTAAGGGGATCGAACCCTCGACATCCGCGTTATTAGCACGGCGCTCTAACCAACTGAGCTAACAGGCCGATTGTATGTGCGTGTGTGAGTGTGTGTGTAGTGTTGGGGGTTGGTAGCTTGGGTATGGTGGGGGTTGATTTTATTATGTTCTCACGTCCCGTTTTATTGATAGTTATTTGTCAAACTTTGTTACAGTCCAAAGGAGTTCCTAGCACTTCTTTGTTTTATTTGACAAGCGTGTGGTGTCATTTTCTTGCTAGCATATTACTTTTGCCGTATTACCTTCTGAATAATGTCCGCCTCCATATTATTGACCATGTCCATGTAGATTTAGTCTCATAACTATAGTATGAAGGAACATGCTAAAATTTTATGAGCTTCTGGAGTAATTTTACACATTTCCTTTTTTAAACATGTTATGAAATATTTATTCAATATAAAAGACGTACTAATATGACTGAAGTATTGATAATCTCTTCCATATGGTAGGGATTGACGTTAGTTGCTTCGGTTGAAACAGTTTCTCGTATCTTTCTCGTTTTCTGTCCAAAGATAATACCTCAACGAAAACCGTCCCTTCACTGGGAGGCAACGGTAAAAGTCTCTGGGAGGCGGAGGACTGGGCGGAGCGGGAAGGCGGGTCGGACAGACAACCACCAACAGGGACTGACAGGAGGGAAAAAATTTTGCATCCAATCTGAACAACCTGAAAAAACTCCTGTTTGAAAGCTGGAATCAGTAAAATAGCCAAGGAAGAACACTCAATGTAGAGGGAAAGAAGATACAGTAAAATTATATAAGTAGTAGTTCGAAGGGACGAGGAGTTTTAAGATGAAGGATAAGAAGAAATATTAAGGAATAAGAAAAACACAACAACAACAACAACAGATAGAGAAAAATTTTCATCTTTTTCGGGAAGGGTGAAAGAGGAGGCTTATTATGTATACGGTAAAGGGTGATAAGAAGATTAATTTTTAATAGATACTTTATTCAATGGAATTGTTATATTTTCTTTTATTTTTTTAAGTAAAGCAAAGTAGATTGCCTGAGACTTCCTTTATTTGCCTGTAATATTTTTATTATTTTCAAAAGATGTTAAGTGCTGGATACAGAGAGAGAAATCAAGTATCCTGCTTCACTGAAGAGTTCAAGTCTGGAGATAGTGTAATGCAGATCAAGTATGTGTAGAACTGACAGGAGAGGGACAGCCAGAGTAACAGCATGGACAGACGTAGTACCTGCGGATGAATGAAGGTAGAACATTCTCCTTGAGGTGTGCGGTGCTCTAACATAGGAGAGGCAGAGAGCAATGGGAATGGCCTCTGTTCTTCACTGAGATGTTTATAGTTGATATTATTATTATTATTTTATTATTTTATTTTGTTATTTTGTTATTTTGTTATTGTTATTATTATTATCATTATTATTATCATTATCATTATCATTATCATTATCATTATCATTATTATTATTATCATTATTATTATTATTATCATCTATATAATTATACGCTTGTACCTTCCTTCCTTCCTTCGTTCCTTCCTCCGTGTGTCACGCTTTGGTATCCTTGGTAACAGCCTCGACCCTGTTATCTCGAACAATTCGACAGGCTCGACCCCGTTATCCGGCCTTGGTATTATAAAATACACATTTTGACTTAGTATCATATTTACACATTAAATATAGCTTCGCTCATTCCTTCGGACTTGGTATCATATCTTAGAGGTTTACGAGGAAGAGGAAGAGGATTAAGAGATCTAGAAGTGAATTAAGAGGAAAAGAAAGAGGATTAAGAGGTTTAGAAGAGGATTAAGAGGAAAAGAAAGATGTTAAAAGGTTTAGGAGAGGATTAAGAGGTTCACAATAAGTTTACTAGGAGGTGAAAGAGGATTATGAGATTTAAAAGAGGATTAAGAAGAAAAGGAGTGTGATTAAGAGGAAAAGGAAAAGGATTAAGAGGTTTAGAGAGAATTAAAAGGAAATGGAAGAGGATTACGATTTTCAGAAGATGTTTACAAGAGGATTAAGAGGAGGAGGAAGAGGATTACGAGGTTTACCGTGGGATATCCACAGGCCCTGCTAGTTGTTGTTGTTATTATTATTATTACCTCCGCAAACGAAGTTGGAGGTTAAATTTTCGGTCCGGTCAGTATGTTTATTTGTTTGTTTTTTGTTTGTTTGCTCGTTAACAGTCTCCTGTGCACAATATTGCGGATATTTCAACCAATGATGCACCTTGTATGTCCTTGACCTTAACCTTTGACCTTGACCTCGAAAAGTTCGCCCAAGGTCAAAGTTCCCCCCCCCCCCCCCAAAAAAAAAAAGAATTTCATCAAATTTCGAAACAAATTCTTCCATATGATGCACCTTGCATGTCCTTGACCTTTGACCTTTACCTCGAAAAGTTCGCCCAAGGGCAAAGTTTCCTCAAAAAATAGTTTCATCAAATTTCGAAACAAATGTTTCCATATGATGCATACGATCACAGTTGATGCCCAGACCAATTTTCAGGACGAACTTTGGCGGAGGTGTGCACTCTCCGAGTGATATGCGTATAGTTGTTATTATTTTTATTAATATTAATATTATTATTATTATTATTATTATTATAATTATTATGATTATTATTATTATTATTGCTGCTGCTGCTGCTGCTGCTGCTGCTGCTACTAGCTGCTGCTGCTGCTGCTACTAGCTGCTGCTGCTGCTGCTGCTGCTGCTGCTGCTGCTACTAGCTGCTGCTGCTGCTGCTACTAGCTGCTGCTGCTGCTGCTGCTACTAGCTGCTGCTGCTGCTGCTGCTGCTGCTGCTACTAGCTGCTGCTGCTGCTACTAGCTGCTGCTGCTACTAGCTGCTGCTACTAGCTGCTGCTGCTAGCTGCTGCTAGCTGCTGCTGCTGCTAGCTGCTGCTAGCTGCTGTTGCTGCTAGCTGCTGCTGTTACAACTTAACGGCAACAACGTTGAACAGATTGGCAACAACGTTGAAACAACAACGTTGACAACAACAGCTGAAACGGCAACAACGTTGACAGCTGAACAGCAGCAACAGGAACAACAGCAACAGCTGACAACAACAGTTGAAAACAGCAACTGAACAACCGATAGCAGCTTTGAGGCAACAACAACGACGACAACTGAACTTGACGGCTGACAGCAGCTGATTAACAACGGACAGCTGGCGAAACAACGGCTGCTGACGAGCAACAACAGCAACGATTGAACGCTGACAACAACAACAACAACGTTGAAACAGCTGCTGAGCAACAACAACGCTGAGCAACAACAGCTGACAACAACAACAACGAACAACAACAACAGCAACTGACGGAAAAACAAGCAACAACTCGAACAGAACAACAACAGCAACGAACAACAACAACAACATGAGCAACAACAACAGCTGGCAACGGCAACTGCTGAACAACGACGGCTGACGACAACTGAGAACTGACAGCAACGCGGCAACCGACTTGACGGCAACGGCAACGGCGGCAACTGGCAACGAACCGACGAGCAACAGCTAACGGCGACAACGCGACGACGGCTGAACGGCAACGACGGCGACGGCTGGCAACTGACGACGGCACGAGAACAACGACGACGGCTGGAACGACGACGACTGGCGGCGGCGACGACGCTGGAACTGACGGCTGGGCGACGGCAGGACGACTGACGACGACGGCTGACGACGACCGACGGCGGCTGAAACAGCTGGCAGCGGAACGGCGGCGGCGAACACTGGAACTGACTGGCGGCGGCGACGATGACAGCTGGAACTGACTGACGGGACGACGACGGCAGCGACTGGGCGACTGACGACGCTGGAACGACTGACGGCTGACGGACGCTGGGACTGACCGACTGACTGACTGGACTGGAACTGACAACAACGGCTGACGACGACGGCAACGGAACAACTGAGCAATGACAGCTGACAACAACAGCAACAACAACGACAAGCAACGGCAACAACAGGCAACAACAACGGCAACAACGGCACAACTGAACAACAACAACAGCGGCAACGGCTGCGACGGCTTGGCAACAAAACGCTTGACGACGGCAGCAACAACAAACTGGCGGCAACGAACAACATTTCGAAACGACGGCGGCGACAACAACGGCGGCTGAACGGCAACGGCGGCGGCAGCTTCAACAACGGCAGGCGGCAGCTGGGCGACGGCAAACGGCGGCAACTGACAGCAGCGGCGACGGCGGCGACTGACTGACGGCAGACGACGCTGAGCAACGGAACGGCGGCAACGCTGAACGACGACGCTGACGAACCGGCGACTGGAACTGACGACTGACGGCAACTGCGGCTGGAACTGACGGCAGCTGACAGCAACAGGGGCTGAAACAACAACGGCGAACAACGGCGGCAACTGACGCAACGGCGGCACTGAACAGCAACAACGACGACAACTGAGCAACAACAGCAGCAACGGCTGAGAACAACATGACAACAACAACTGAACCAACAGCAACAACGGTTGAACAACAGCAACGACGGCAACAACTGCGGAAACAGCAACAACAACAACTGACAACAACGACAACGCTGACAACAACGGCAGCAACAACGGCAACTGAAACAACAACAGAACAACGGCAACAACGACAACAACTGACAACGACGCAACGGCGGCAACGAACAACAACGGCGGCTGACGACTTGGACGACGAACTGGCGGCGACGGCAACTGACGACAGCTGAAACTGACGGCGACGACGACTGGCAATGAAACAGCGACGACGACGACAGGCAACGCTGACGCTGGAACGAACAACAGACGACAGCGACGGCTGGCGACTTGACGACGGCGGCGACAACAGCTGGAACTGAAACAACTGACGACAGCGACAACAACGAACGACGACGGCTGTTGGAAACAACAACTGACGACTGACAACGAAACTGGACGGCGACGAACAGCAAACGACGGCTGACGACAACAACTGAGCAACGACAACAACGAACGGAAGCAACAGCTGAACGACAACGGCAACAACACTGCAACAACAACAACAGCAACAACTGAAACAACAACGGCTTTGAAACAACAACAGATTTGGCAACAACGGCAACAACTGAACAACAACGGCAACGGCAACGGCTGAAACAACAACAACAGCAACGACAACAACAGCGAAACGGCAACGACGGCGGCTGAACAACGGCAACAACGACGACTGACAACAACGGCAAAACAGCAACGACGGCAGCAACAACAGCGACGACTGGAACGACAACAGCAACAGCAGCTGACAGCAACTGGCAACGACAACGCTGACAACGACAACGGCAACAACAACAACAGCAACGGCTGAACGACGGCAACCGGCAACAACGGCAGACGGCTGGAACAACGACTGACAACAACGAACAACAACGACAACGGCTTCAACGGCAAACGGCACAACGACAAACAACAACGGCAACGAACAACGACCGACGAAACAGCACAGACAGGCAACGACAACAACAACTGAAACGACGGGCAACAACGTGGCAGCAACGACAACGACAACGGCTGACG
This sequence comes from Eriocheir sinensis, assembly GCF_024679095.1. NCBI lineage: Eukaryota > Metazoa > Arthropoda > Malacostraca > Decapoda > Varunidae > Eriocheir > Eriocheir sinensis. Next base: position 5,084,861 of record NC_066573.1, on the reverse strand, counting down.
ACAACGACAACGGCACAACAACGAAAACAACTGGACGACGAGCAACGACCCGAGCAATGACGACAGACGGCGGCTGACTGACGACAACGGCTGGAACAACAGCGGACGACGGCAACAACGACGGCTGACTAACGGCGGCAGACAACAGCTGCTGAACAACGACAAACTGCTGACGGCTGCGGCCGCTGACGGCGACTGACTGCTGCGGCTGCTGAACCTGCTGCTGCTGACGCTGACTGGCTGCTGCTGCTGCTGCTGCTGCTGCTGCTGCTGCTGCTGCTGCTGCTGCTGCTGCTACTGCTGCTGCTGCTGCTGCTGCTGCTGCTGCTGCTGCTGCTGCTGCTGCTGCTGCTGCTGCTGCTGCTGCTGCTGCTGCTGCTGCTGCTGCTGCTGCTGCTGCTGCTGCTGCTGCTGCTGCTGCTGCTGCTGCTGCTGCTGCTGCTGCTGCTGCTGCTACTGCTGCTGCTGCTGCTGCTGCTGCTGCTGCTGCTGCTACTACTGCTATTAATACCATATCTTCATCATCCCGGCAGACGCGTTGCATGATTGGGAGCTAACTCGGGTCCATTACCTGGAGTCCGGCGCCTTGACCTGCAATTAGGCAACTCCTTGGCGCCCATCAGAGTGCGTCCAGCCGGCACTAACTCACCTCGCCTTACTCGTCTTGCCCTCGCTCCATTGCCTCTGCTTTGCTTCGCTTCGTGTACCTTCTCTTCACTTTCCACTCTTACTTTTTCCATCGTTTCGTTCAGCCGCCTCCAGATCACTACCCTGCTCGATCTGCTCCTTCCCATCTCCTTTACTCTTTCTGTATTTTCGTCTTGTCTGCTCTGCCTTCTCTGCTCCTCCACTTCCTTGATTTACCTCTTCTTTCAGTTTATACTTTTGTTTCTCCCCCTTTTTCCATCATCTCATTGTTTTTCCTTCATTTTCATTCCCTAACATCATAGTACTCCTTTCTGTTCATTATCATTTCCTATTCATTACATTGCAACCGTCCATTATTTTCATCCTTCCCCATCCTTGTACATTTTATAATTTTCTCCTTTTGATTTTCCTTTTCAACCTCTTCTTTTTGCTCTATTTCCTTTCCTTTCCTTTCCTTTCCTTACCTCTGTTTTTCTGTATCTTTTTATCCTCCATCGTACATTTCAATAATTTTTTGCTCCATTCCCATTTCTCCTCCTCCTCCTCTTCATCCCCTTATCATGAGTTTTCTGCCGCCTTTTTGTCATCCCTTTTCTACTTCCACTTCTTTCCCTCTTCTCAGCATCACGTAAATCCCCTTATCTGTCCCCAGCAGCCTCAGTTCCTCCTCCATATAGTTTTCCTCTTCTCCCCCTCTCCCTCATGCTACTCTCCTTTTTGTCCCCTACCTTCTTCTCCCTCCATTCTACTTTAACCCCGCTTTCCCCTTCCTCACAGACCACCATTTTCCTTCTTCCCCTCCCTCCTCTAGTCTTACCTCTCGTTTTTCATCATAAAAGCCTGTATTTTATCCCAGTCTTCATTTCACTGGCCTTCCTCCATTCCTCCATCTTGCTCTCCAACTTACCCTTCCCTTCCCCTCACCTGCCTAGCTCCTCCATCATGTTAACTCTCACCATTCTTTGCCTTCTCTTCCTCTCTATGCTTTTCTTGTACTTATTCCCCTCAACCCACATCTAATAGCTTCTCTCATATCTCTCCTCCCTGTTTTATCTTACTACTGCAACCCTGTCATCTTGTCTTTCTTGGTTTACCTTTTCTAATTGTTTCGTTCTCCTTTATTTTTTTTCTCCCATTTTCTCTACTCTTTGGATCTTATTGCATTTCTTGATACCTGCTTACCTTTTGTTGTTCCATATATCCTTCCGTCTCCTTTTCAGTTTACTCTCGTCATTTCCTCCTTGATCCCTACCCAATGCCCCTCTCTCTCTCTCTCTTGTACTGTGTCACTGTTATTTCCACTCGGTTTTTACTTTTATGGCGTTCCTCTTCATCGTTTTAATTTTTCCTCTTCTAATTCATCAACACTGATTCCCTGCCTCCCTCTCTTCTTTCCCACCTTTCTCTGCCTCTCTATTCTAATCTTAATTTCACTTTTTCATCTATCCCTTATTAACTATTTTTGTATCCTTTCTTTTCGTACCCTTTAACACTTCCATTTTTTCAGTCCTCCGTACTCACCCTTTTTCTTTTCTTCCTCTTTTTTTTTTAATCCCATCCTCTTCCCCTTTCCTTTCACCTGTTCTCAACCCAATCTATTTCCTTTTGTGTAATACCTTTTTCTCTGTACATATTTTCATGATTTTTCACTTTTTTTTTCTATCTCTTCCTTATCGTACCATACCACTCCATCGCCACTTCCTCCTCTTCCTCCTCCTCCTCTTTATCCCTTTTCCAGCCTAGTAGAGAATAAGCTTGGGCTGGCCGATTAATTAGCTCGCTTTTTAGGCCCTGAAAGGCGATTAAAAAGTTAGATGTTTGAGGTTGACCAAGGGGATTGTGGGAGCGTCGAGAAAGGGAAAATTCTGGCTGACTAGGGTTTTGGTTTAAGACTTTAATGAAATTGCTGTAGTCACTAGTTGTCTCAAAGTGGATCTACCGGATGACGCGCAGAGAGAGAGAGAGAGAGAGAGAGAGAGAGGGAGAGGGGGAGAGAGACACAGAGGGAGGCTGTAATGTTCTTGGGTGATTTATGGTTTGTTTTTGTTTTGTTTTGTCATTGGTTTCTGATTCTTAAAGGGATGGAAGTTAATATGTAAGAGTATGGGTGACTGGGTTCGAACTGATTTAATAGGTCCTTTGTTTTCCCCACCAGTCATTCCCTCACCTTCACCAATTCATTTAGCCCCCTTTTTTTCATGTCTCCCCTTCCTGCCCTTCAATCTCTTAATCCCTTGTTGTCTTTTCTTCTGTATCTATTTCCACGTTCGCTCAGCTTCCTCTCTTTTTCTCCCTCACTTCCTCAATTCTTTCATCTCTTTCCATTTCCTCCTCCATTTCTTCCCTTCAGTTATTCCATCCATTGTTTACCACTTTCCATGTTCCTTCAGTTTTCTCTACCGCTTCTACATCATTTCCTCAATTCTTCCATTCTTCTCAGTTCCCGCTCTTCCTCTAGTCTCTTCACCCTTTCCTTCAGTTCCTTATCCTCTTTCCATATTTGTTAGTTATTTTTCCTTCAGTCTCGCCATATCTTTTTCTAAATCAGTTCAACCATTTTTCAAGTTTTCATTGTCTTTCTGTTCCTCAAGTTACTTTATCTCTTTTCAAACATCAATTTTCCTTCAGTCCTTTCATATTTTCCTAAGGTTTCTCTATTCCTTTCTCGAGTCCCTCAGTTTTTACTCCTCTCGTCCGACTATTAATTTTTCCAGTTGGCTTTTCCCTTTCCCTCCCCTCACTCTTTTGCTTTTCTTTTTGCTTTCTCCGTTCAATCCATTTTTTTTCTCATTTTTCGTAACCAGGTTTTTTGTGTCGTTTCTACTCCACCGTCACAGCTCCTCACGTTTCCTCTTCTTGTCCCTTCATTCCATCCCTTCGTTTCTTTTCTCCTTTGCGTACTTAGTTCTTTATCTCATTCACTCTTCTACTCCCCAGTCCAGTTATCCTTTTATACTATCCCTTAATCATTCCTCTCACATTTAACTAGCACCCCCTTTGCATTATATCCCCCCTCTCTACAGTCCAGCAATTCTTTCATCTCATCCCTAAGCTTTCCTTCCCAACATAGTATTTTCGTTCACCTCCTCCGCCCTTCTCTCTCATCCTCACATGGGAGGCTGGATGGAACTGGTACGCTGCATTTTACCATAGCATGTCATCGATGTAAACAAGTGTGGCGCCTCTCATTTTCATGTTGCCAGTTAAGATTTTTGTCATTTGTTGAAAGTATCTACTGTCATCGTATTTTTCCTTCCCAGCTGTAACACTTCCACTATCTGTTTGCCTCATGCAGACATCCACCTCTTCCACCATTACCACTTCCACCACCCCCACCACTGCTACCCCTACTATCACCTTATGCACCATCGCCACAGCTGCACATTTCCTTTGCAAATACTATCACACCAAGACGCCACTACCACCACAACCAGTAGCACAGACAGCACTCCCACCACCGCCACCACCAAAATAGCTACCTTACTATCTTACTGAACGTGACTAGTTCCATTATTACTAACACCATAACCACTATCAAAATCAACGAAACTATTACCACCACAAACATCAAGAAAACCAACACCAGCACTATCTCCATCACTGCGCCATCTGCTATCGTAACCCGCCACCGTCATCACCAACCCTGGAAATGTGACCACTAGCCTCCACATCCTCGTCTGCTATCCAACATATCCATCCCGACTACCACCACAATCACCACCACCATCACCACTCAAGCCACCCTCACCACCACCACCACCACCACCACCACTGCCTGAGGGACTTCTTCGTACCTTCAATTTGCCATCAGCCTCCGTGGACCGCCTGGCGCCTCCGCTTCGTGACCCGCATGTACCTCGAATTGCAAACTGTAGCCCGGCATCCTCCTCTTCCTCCTCCTCCTCCTCCTCCTCCTCCTCCTCCTCCTCTTACTCTTCCTCCTCCTCCTCCTCCTCTGCTGCATCGTTCTCCGGACTCCTCCTCCTCCTCTTGCTGCATTTTATTTCTCCTCCTCCATCGCTCATCTTCCTCTTCTTCTTCCTCCTTTTCTTCTTCTTTTTCTGTATTTTCCTACCTCCACTTTCTCCACATCTCCCTGCCTCTTTTTTCTCTACATTTTTCTTCCTCTTCTTCCTCCACATCTTCCTGCGTCTTCTCTCTCCATCTTCTTTTCATGCTACATCTAAGTCTTTCTCTTCTTTGTCCTCTCATTTTACTTCTGCCTCTTTATTTTCTCGTTCCCTCTTTCCTTCATTTAAGTCATCTTCGTCTTCGACCTCAATATCAATTTCTTGCTATCTGTCTTCCTCCTCCTCCTCCTTTTTTCTGTTATTTCTCTGCCTTTGCCTTCTCCTCTTTATTATTTTTACTTCTGCCTCTTTCGTTACCTTCTTCTGCTGCTCATTCCTTCTCCTCCTCCTCCTACTCCTCTTCCTCCTCTTCCTCTTCCTCCTCTCGGTGAGCGGCTGGTGTTGTTCAAGGTCCGCTCTCAGCAAAATGTGACGTCCCTCCTGAGTGCCGAGGTGATTTATGTTTTTAATCTTAACTTTCTTCCTGTAATAATATGTTTGATGGGATTACCGCTCATAAGTTTTTGCTCCAGTGTCTTTTTTTTCTATACATAAATATTTTATTTTTACCCTACTTTCTCTCTCTCTCTCTCTCTCTCTCTCTCTCTCTCTCTCTCTCTCTCTCTCTCTCTCTCTCTCTCTCTCTCTCTCTCTCTCTCTCTCTCTCTCTCTCTCTCTCTCTCTCTCTCTCTCTCTCTCTCTCTCTCTCTCTCTCTCTCTCTTACGATATTGCTTTTATTGCTGCTTTTTTTTCAAGGTCTGCAGCATTTGCCGCGTTTTCCTGTAAATATTTTATGTCGTTACCCGGGAAAGGCCCCGCGAGGTTAGGTATTTTTAACCCCTTTTGCTGCTCCAGTTGTGGGTGTGGGTGGGTGGGTGGAGATTCAAGCCGCGACCTTCCAGTTACCTTGACCTTTCTGAAAATGCCACATATGGTCCATCTTTTCCTTCGGTGCAGTATTCCCCCAGTTGAGTACATTCCTTTATACGGCATGGATAAGTGTTTTCCTTTATTATAAGTTTGCAGGAGTCAGAAGCTTTCGGAATTTGTAAGTAAAAGTGGCATGTTTTCTCCGTAGAGTTTTACCTGAATGTTCTTGCTTTCCTTGTGTGCTGGCTCATTGTATCTGTGTTCAAGCTTTTATTATTTTCATAAAATTCCTGATAAATGGTATGAAAATTTTCTTTGCTGACTCGTAGGCTAGATTCCTTAGAGAATCTTGATGTACCGTACTGATTAACTGCAATTGTATGGTAGGCAGTGGCTGAGTGGTAGCGTGCTGGGCCCACATTCACCGCGTGATGGACGATTCAGGTTTGAACCCGCCGCTATCACTTGGGATTTTTCAGTCACCGCCGAGTGGCTTAAGACTACCCACATGCTGTCGTGAACACCACCCATCAACCCGGAATCTTGAGGAAACCGTCCATGTGATTCAAGAATGAGCTCCGGGGGGCAGCATGAGCCAAGAAAAAATGGCGCCACTATAAAACACTTGCATGAGCCATGATGGGCTAAGGCCGACTACTATCCAGGCCCCTCAAGAAAGCCTACCGGCGCTATAGGCGGGCACGTAAAAAAAATTAAAAATTATATGTAAAACTGGCTGTTTCTCTCCGTAGAGTTTTCGTCTCCGAGTGTTTGAATTGGTATGTTCCTGATCGACCAGATAAAATACACGTGTATTTCTATGTCAGTCTTTTTGTTTCAGTGCTGTGCCCACTACCACCACCCTGCAACCATCGCTATCAGTTCCGTGGTCTTCTTGAAAACTTTTCCTTCAGCTTGCACGGCCTCTTCCTTCCCTCCTTCACGCTTACTTTTGCGCGCGCGCACACACACACACACACACACACACACACACACACACACACACACACACACACACACACACACACATACAAACACACACCAAGTTTTCCAGGTATTCTCCGCAAATTTTCTTTGATTGTGTCCATGATGGATTCTCGGATTATTCCTCTTAGAACTTTGTAAGCCTCGATTCGCTGAGGGATTTGTGTTACGGCAGACCAATCAACATTCAGGACGTGTGTTTGTGTGTGTGTGTTGTATGTATATATAATATATATATATATATATATATATATATATATATATATATATATATATATATATATATATATATATATATATATATATATATATATATATATATATATATATATATTATTTAACTCGTAGCTAAGTTTACAATCGACAAAAAAATGAGCAGCATATGAATAATCAGTAAGTGTGAAAGAAACGGCCACAAAACTAACATTTCTACGTACCACAGGCAGGCTTACTGACGTAACTGAAGATGTGGTATGTGCGGCGTGTGGTGGTATTATGAGATGCGAACACTGCTGCTGCCAGTAGTGCTGGTCAGTGATATCGGGGGGATACTTGACGCGTAAACAGAGATGGAACTATAGAAAGCGGATAGGTGGGGGTAACTGGTATATTTTGCTTTGCACAGAAGTATCACGGGAGGATATTTCAAACACAGTTTTGCTCCTTCATGTGTGTGTGTGTGTGTGTGTGTGTGTGTGTGTGTGTGTGTGTGTGTGTGTGTGTGTGTGTGTGTGTGAACGGACATGCTGAGTGTGCCGGCTACTGATTCAGTGGTTATCCGCCTATCCCTTTCAATTAGGTCGCGAACAGCATCGGTGTTTTCCACACAGACTGACGTGGATGGCCAGACACTGCGGGTATCATCTTCAACCTTATCTCTTCCACTTCTAAAATTACTTATCCATTTGTAGGTTGTTGATTTTTGTGGGGGCATTGTCCCCATCAACTTGCTCCAGAGCGTCAATGATTTGGCTGCTTTTCCACCTTAGCTTGACCATGAATTTGATGTTTGTCCCTGCCTCAATTTTAATGGAGGCCACGTTGCTCGTGCGGGTGCTAACTTACGACTGGTTGCGCCGCGTTGCAACCGGTAATTAAGGGTTCATATTAGAACATGTTATGAAACGTTAGTACGAGAACGTACAAGTGCATTGAGATCAAAATCCCTGCATATGATTTTTAGATATGTACTTTATCCACGATTTTTTTGAAGCCCCATCGTATCTTGTCATGCCTCATTACCGATTTGTCTTGTTTCTTACATCACTTTCACCCTAGTCGCTCAGCAGCCACCTTCCTCGTCTCACTAGCATTTCATCTTACCTCATACACCAGTACTGCACCGTTCATCACTCACCTGTTACCCTCACCACCTCATTACAGCCTAATCGTTAATAATGCATCACTCTCGATCACTCACCAGACACCCTCCTTATCTTCCTTTATATTGCCTCATATACCACTACCTCACCCTCGTTCACTCTCTCTTATCCTCACCATCTTATCCACACACACACACACACACACACACACACACACACACACACACACACACACACACACACACACACACACACACACACACACACACACACACACACACACACACTGAAGAGCGCACACGCAAAATTGAATTAGGCAGCAAAGCGCCGGCCCAGCTCAGGCCCAAATTTATGCATCAAGTTGCGATGTGGACACAAATTTTCCAGCAGTCGAGACCGACTTGGGGGCGACGCTGACACTGTCTCAGGACTGCAAATGAGGTTGTTAAGCCGGGATATTCATGTGTGTGTGTGTGTGTGTGTGTGTGTGTGTGTGTGTGTGTGTGCGTGCGTGCGTGCGTGCGTGCGTGGTGAGAGAGAGATTACTACTGCGTGGTTATTTCGCCGGCATTTTCATTTCCTGAAACTTACTTCACGTCAAGTTGTCTATGCGTTTTTAGTGTTAAAGTTGCATTTGCATTTACGTGTGTGTGTGTGTGTGTGTGTGTGTGTGTGTGTGTGTGTGTGTGTGTGTGTGTGTGTGTGTGTGTGTGTGTGTGTGTGTGTGTGCTCTTGATTATATTGTATGTGCGTGTGAGCGTGTGCGCGCGTTTGTGTGCCAGTGTTCGTGTGCGTGTGCCTTCCTGAGTGCCTTTGTATTCCCGACTTTATGTGCTTAATTCCGCTCAACCGTGCGAGAAATAAAGGGAAAATAGATAGGAGGGAATGCAGTGCCAAAACAAAACCGTGCGAGAGAAGTACGCGCGTGTGTGAAGCATTTGCAATATTCCATTTTGATCACGAACAAACGTAGCTCACCGAGGCCAACCTGCACGTGAGAGAAAGAAAGGGATGGCCTAGCGAATGGAAACTGAACGCTAATCTGAGCGAATCAAAGCAGAATCGTCCGAAATGCAATAATATGTTTGATGGGAGCAATGATTGGCTAAGCAAATAACCGAACGATAACGCAATCAAGTCATAACAAAATTTTCCAAAATGCAAGTGGGGAATTGATTACATAAATGATAATCATGCGATAACCAAGTGATATCATAGCTGAATGACCTAAAATCGAAATATGTATGTGAAAGGAAAATAAAAAGTAGTTATAAAAGGTTACTCAACCCTAACTAAACTATTACAAAATCATTCGGAAAACAATTCTACACATAGTGCGTATAAATGAAAGAGAAAACATGGCCAAACAGCCAGCGGGAGAGTTCTAAAAGACACTCACATCACGACAAAGAATGTTGACTGAACAAAATAATACTGAACTTTAACCTGAAAGAGTCAAACCAGAATCCTGCAAACAACAAATCAAAACGAAACTGTAACATGAAAAATCCATGCTAAACAAAAATGAGGTTAAAAAGAAATGTAAACTAACTGATAATCAGATCATACAAATTAATATTCCAAAGTACATTAATTTTACAACAGCATTCGTGTGAAAGAAAATATTAGTTGAAAAAAGGGAAACTGAACACTAATCTTATATAACAGCCAAAATCGTATTAAAAACACAATGGAAAAAACGAAACCGAATGAACCGTACCTTAGATAACCAATCAACTCTTTAATTATTCAACAGGTGTGACCCGTTGTTATGACAAAGCAGGTGTGGCAGACTAAGTGGGCGTAACGAAGCACCTGGATAAATCTGCCTTTCACCTAGACGTCAATAGATTGCGTGTGTGTGGAGTTTCAGGGAGACAAAAGAGAGAAGGCAGAAAATCACTTAGGAGAAAAAAGCTGAGTAAAGTGAGGTCAGAGAAGAGGACTCAGATAGGAGAGACGTGGTTAGAGGTTGAGAGAAGGTAGGATAACAGAGTCAAAATATGGCACTGTACAGAGAAAACAGGTGCCGGAGATGGGAGAAGACAACACACACACACACACACACACACACACACACACACACACACACACACACACACACACAGAACTACAGGCCACAGGAGTTTGTAATGTCTGTCTCTCCCACACAAGTACATTCCTTCAAAGTTACCTTCAACGAAAACCATTTAAACTGACAGGCACGCTTTCTCTCTCTCTCTCTCTCTCTCTCTCTCTCTCTCTCTCTCTCTCTCTCTCTCTCTCTCTCTCTCTCTCTCTCTCTCTCTCTCTCTCTCTCTCTCTCTCTCTCTCTCTCTCTCTCTCTCTCTCTCTCTCTCTCTCTCTCTCTCTCTCTCTCTCTCTCTCTCTCTCTCTCTCTCTCTCTCTCTCTCCACCCAACTCCTCATTTTCTCCCTTGTTCTCGTTTCCCCTTCCCCTTTCTTTCTCCACTATCATCTTCCATTTACCTCTTCAAGCCCCATTCTCTTTTCTTTCTAACGTTAAATCTTTGCCTTTCCTTACCCAACTCTCACTCTACCTTCTCTTCACGCCGTTTTTCTTCTCTTGTCTCCCTCTTTTTCCACTTCTCCCCCATTTCTCCCTTTATTCCTCCCCTACCTACTCCTATATCCAGTGTACGCTCTCCATCAACCACTCTCCTCTTCCACACTTCCCTCCCTTTCCCTCTCCCTCTCATCCCTCAATATCATCCCAGTATCCTCAGTCAGTCTTTCATCAACCACCTTCCTCTCTCTCCTTTACCTTCTTCTCCTTCCTCCCACGTACTCCTCCATTCCCGCTCCTTCACCCACTCGTATCACGTGCTCCCTTCCCCCTATGCCTCCTGTAGCCGCAATGTGCCTTCTCGCGCATTCAATTAACGCTGTAAATTGAGTTATATTGCCCGCCGCTGCCTGCTGACTGACGCGAGATCTTTGGGGCTTCAGTGAAGAGACGGGCGGCGGGGCTGGCGTGGGACATGGTGGTGGGGATGGGGATGGGGATGGCGGGGCAGCGACGGGGGCGGCGGGGGCGGCGAAGGCTTAGAAGAGAGACTCGCCCAGATTGAAGGTGCTGCTCAGCTGTGGTTGGATGTGGCGGGTTGTGGTCGGTTTGAGGCGTGTGGAGTCTGCTGGGTTCGTTGTGGTCGGTTTGAGGTGTCTGGAGTCTGCTGGGTTCGTTGTGGTCGGGTAGAGATGTCTGGAGTCTGCTGGGTTCGTTGTGGTCGGGTTGAGATGTCTGGAGTCTGCTGGGTTCGTTGTGGTCGGGTTGAGATGTCTGGAGTCTGCTGGGCTCGTTGTGGTCGGGTAGTGATGTCTGGAGTCTGTTGGGTTCGTTGTGGTCGGGTAGTGATGTCTGGAGTCTGTTGGGTTCGTTGTGGTCGGGTAGTGATGTCTGGAGTCTGTTGGGTTCGTTGTGGTCGGGTAGTGATGTCTGGAGTCTGCTGGGTTCGTTGTGGTCGGGTAGAGATGTCTGGAGTCTGCTGGGTTCGTTGTGGTCGGGTTGAGATGTCTGGAGTCTGCTGGGATCGTTGTGGTCGGGTAGAGATGTATGGAGTCTGCTGGGTTCGTTGTGGTTGGGTTGAGATGTCTGGAGTCTGCTGGGTTCGTTGTGGTCGGGTAGAGATGTTTGGAGTCTGCTGGGTTCGTTGTGGTCGGGTAGAGATGTCTGGAGTCTGTTGGGTTCGATGTTTCCTGGTGATGTGTCCTGTTGGCCTGATACACACCGGCGAACGGTTTGATGTGTTTGTGGTGTTTGATGTTTGCTCACGCTGCTGGAATGATGTTTCTTTTGGAAATTTTGTGTAAGGTTTACCCATTTGTGCTCACTTTTACTGGATATATTTTTGTTTTATATATGCTCATTGTAGTTGCTGCGGTCAATAAAATATACTATACCATAGGTGGCATATCTGGTGGTTTTGTTCTGTTTTCTTAGTTTTTTTCTTAGATTTCTGCATTTTTTTCTCATTTACAAGAATCTCTCTCTCTCTCTCTCTCTCTCTCTCTCTCTCTCTCTCTCTCTCTCTCTCTCTCTCTCTCTCTCTCTCTCTCTCTCTCTCTCTCTCTCTCTCTCTCTCTCTCTCTCTCTCTCTCTCTCTCTCTCTCTCTCTCTCTCTCGACACTGGAAGACGCACGAGTATCCACAAATAAACAAAGGAATGACCTGACCCGTATGAATATTTCTGGAGATCGCTTTCTTCTTGCCAAAAATTGAGTAAGTCTCCTTCTTGATAACATTTGTTGACTATTATGAATCACAGTTTCCATAATACTTAATCTATTGAAAATCAGATAACTATGATTTCCCGTTGAATACCTTTCGGTCCTCTTATTGTTTATTCTCATCACGAGTAATATTTATGCTTCCGTTACTTCCTTCTCAAAAGAATTATATCCAATTTCATTGTTCTAAGACGTCATCTTCCTACACTGGACACTTGTAGTCGACATTTTTCAGTATGCCACCTTTTAACAATAAAGGTCTTTCGAATAAGCATAATCTAGTCAGTCTTAGGTAATGGTTAATCTATAGTAACTGTTGATGGTTAGTATTCCCTTAAATCGAGTACGGTTTTACTCTGATCATCCAAAAATTACGTTATTGTAAATATAATTACTACTACAACTCTGTCGCTTTCTCATTATTTATTTCTCTTATTTTTTCATGTTTTTGTAAACTCTACAGTGTTTTTTTTTCTCAAGTTTCTGCTTCATACGAATTCAGCCTTCGCGGTAGGGGAGCATCAACATACTTTTGGAATAAAACTTGGTCAGAGCTCCAGTTTAATTTGTTTTATGAAGCAATGTGTTGAATTTTTGTTTCTTGTTTTACCCCCAGCCTGTCTTCTGTACCATGAAAAAGGGTTGTCCAACTGTATCCCCACACCACAATAATGCGTTACCTTCCATCCTTCACAGTTACTTCCATTTCACTTATTAATAAAAACGAGCAAAGAGGCTGTTACGCTACGCACTTATCCTTTTCTGTCCAACTCTGTCTTGGAGGCTTCTGCAATAGTACTAAAAGGATGGCACTTCTTTACACCTTCTCTAAGTCATCATTTCTATATCACTAAGAGCAGCCCACAGCAACTACAACCTGAGCTTTAAAATCATTACAAACCAAACATCAAGGACAAGGATACACAAGGTTACGAAAGCTTCCCTTCTTCACCAAATTACCATTAAGATCAAATTATTAATCACCAAAATATCATATGAATCACAATCTCAATCTTTACATCTCCTCACTTCACTTCCATGTTCACTTTCATGTCCATTACAAGCTTAATATTATACGCAAGAATACAAAGAATTACCAAGCTTCCCTTCTTCACCTCTTCACCATACCACCAGTAAGACCAAATTATCAATTGCCAAAATATCATACAAATCACAGTCTGTCTTATTACTTTCCTTCCTCCTAACTTGACTTCCACTCTTCCCTAGGGGAGGCTGTGGGTGAGTGAATAGCGTGCCGCTCCCGCGTTCTCCGCGTCCTGGATGATGCGAGTTCGAATCCGCCGCTACCACCTAGGATTTTTCAGTCACCGCCGAGTGGCCTAAGACTACCCACATGCTGTCCTGAAGACCGCACATTAACTCGGACTCCAGAGGAACTGTCCAAGGGAAATCAAGAATGAGCTCCGGAGACAGCATGAGCCAAGAATAGATAGCACTAATATAAACATTTGCCTGCGCCATGACGGGCTTTTGTCGACCACCAGGCCTAACCAAGAAAGCCTACCGGTACAATAGGCCAGGACATAAAAATAATAAAAAGTTAATAGCCAGAACACCATTTCATAAGTTTATTTCCTCACACTACATTTGATATAATTTCTTCAGCATTACCTTAGTGCAATAAAACTTAGCTGTTTCTCATACTTTTATTACTTCATATATTTACCACTATGCTTCTCTTCTTTAGTGCCAGAACACCCAGTAGTTTTATGCGGTTATTTCAGCACTTCGCCAGTAAATCCTCTACTTTATTGCCAGTAAGTAGAAGCTTCCTCAGCCGATTGCCGGAACACAACTGATATATACAAGTCGAGTGTCAAAACGTTACTTCTTCGCGATATCGTTATTAAGTTTCGGCCGTTGATTGCAAGACTACACTAGTAATTACAAGCTGCCTCTCATAACTTTGCCTCTGCGCCACTTTAAGTTTAAGATTCCTCCGTTGATTGCCACCCCGCGCCGCAATCCCTTTTACGACGGAACGCACCAAGGCTATAGTATAATTATGTTCCCTCAGGAGACAGAACTTTATTGTTACATGAAGCTGCTTTTATCTCTCTTGGTGTGACGATGTTATTATTGAGCTAAATTAATTCCGTGCCTTAGTTTCTACGGAAAGGACTGCCTCGTATCAAAAGTAGCAGTAATAGTAGCAGTAGTAAAATGGGTACTGATAAAAACAAAAAGCACCTGAGTTCACCTCGATTCATTAATTAACGGTTTCCCGGCAAGAGGCGCCGTATACTGACCTCGTCATGGTTGTTGCTTTATGTCCGTGTACTCATGGAATAGGGTCATCATTGGTAATATGAATAATAAATCAATTTTATAACATTAATAATGAAAAAAAATATGACTGGTAACAACAATAATGTGTAGCTGTGTCTAATGTACCTACTAAGAACACTACCAACAAAAATAACAGCAACAGACAGCTACAACAAACTCACTGATACCACCATCACCACCACCACCACCATCACCACCATCACCACCATCACCACCACTACCACTACCACCACCACCACCACTACCACTACCACCACTACCACCACCACCACCACCACCACCACTACTACTACCACCACTACCACCACCATCACCACCACTACCACCACCACCAACAATAACAACAAGAGGAACAGCCGCCAGGGAACTTCGCAGCCTAGTCGGCCTCCGTTAACGAGACTTGAGAGAGTGTTTGTTTACTGGTAGTTACGCCACGATGAAAAGAGGAGCCGCCGGGAACCCTGTTACCAACGAAAAGGAGGAGGAGGAGGAGGAGGAGGAGGAGGAGGAGGAAAGATAAATAGGAAAAGGGGAAGCAGAAAAAGTGATTTGGTTGAAGTTGTTAAATCATTTTGTTATTTACACAGTCAACTGCAATCACCGCCACCACCATCACATCCTTACCACCACCACCACCACCTTAACTTCATACCTATTTATATCTGCCGGGATGGTGGGAGGTCAAAGAGGCGCCGTGTTGACTCATTAGCTTACGTGAGGAGTTACAGGTTTATGGGAACGGATCACTGCTCTGCTCAGCCCTCCTCAACTCCGCCTCTGACTTGAACCATCCGCTTGTTAGCCATTTAAAGTGGGCGCCGAGAGTCTCAGGAGGCGGAGGAGGAAAGGGAATCGTAGGAGCTGGAGGAGGCATTTCTGAACGAGGTGCAAGAGGGGGTGGAGGTGTAAGGGATCCGACTGAGGCCGTTGCGAGTCGGGTTCCATAGGGTGTTGGGTTCAGTGCTGCTTACCATATATATTAATGATCTGGACAAACGAATTCGTAGTAATATAGAAAGTTTGCCGGTGATACAAAGGTCTGTAGAGTAATTAAAGCAGATCGGGACGAGTTTTCTCTAGGATGAATTGGAGATTGTTATGATTGGACGAGAGAGTTGTATATAGAGTTCAGTGTCGGAAAGTGTAGTATTTGAGTGTAGGTAGGAACATAAAAACGATTAATTATCCCTTAAATGACACTCCCCTAAGCAGGTCTAGGTGTGAAAGGGATTTAGAGGTCTTAGTAAGCTGTGTTGCTGCTAGGGCACAATGCATTCAGGCTAGAAATCGTGCAAATAGGGTACTGGGTTTCATTTCAAGGAGCGTACCCAATAAAAACGCTAAAGACATCCTCAAGCTTTATTTAGCATTAGTCAGACCATCTTGATTATACGGTTCATTTTTGGTCATCCAACTATAGAATGGATATAGTTGCTAGAATATATGCAGAGGATAAAAAAAAGTATTCAAGGGTTGAGGAGCTTACCATATGAAGATGGAGTTATATATATATCTGCATTCGCTAGAAAAGCGGGGGGTGCGAGGAGATATGATTGAAAATAATAAATGAATGAAGGGGTATGAAAACGAGGATTTTAATAAGGTTTTGGTGGTTAGAGAGTGACTGATAGAACACGTAGCAATGGTTTGTTTAAAAAAAAACCCGGTTCAACAAAGGCAGAAGCAATAATTGATTTACCAGAAGAGTAGTGGGTGAGTGGAACAGGCTCGGCAGTCATGTTGTGAGTGCCAATGGGATAGATACATTCAAGAAGAGGTTGGATAAATTCATAGATAATGAGGTAAGGTGGAGTTAGGTTTGCGGGAGCTGCCTTGTATAGACCTACCGGCTTGTTGCAGGCTCCTTGTTTTCATGTTCTTATAGTATAAAGGAAGGTCTCCTACCCGGTATACCGAGATCCTGGGATCGAGGGCGTCAGTAGTCGTAATTTATTTTTTTCCGGGAACTCGATTCAATTCTGGGATTCTTTTGGTTATTTTTAAATCAAATTTGCACTATGTAAGATACCAAAACACGTGAGAGAGAGAGAGAGGTGGGGAGGGGGTGGCTAGAAGAAATCTGACAAGTGGTTTAAAGGTTTAAGTGACGCGTACCGATCCTGCAAACTGGTTTTCTCCCTCGCCTGCCTGGGTCCTGGCGAAGTGCCGGAACCACCCACGTCAGCCATGCCACATCTTATGTATTGATACCAAATGACAGGAAAAAAATGCCATGTTGCCCCAGTGTCACTTCCTCAGTTACTTTCAGTTTAATGAAGAATATGTAAATACATTGGTTAACGTGTTTACTTAATCATAGATTATCTCTCTCTCTCTCTCTCTCTCTCTCTCTCTCTTGCATATTAATAAAGAAAACTCTGCTTCAGTTTAATATAATGATTAAAATCAGTTATCTATCAAATGATCAACATATACTATTCTATCTCGTATGTAGGGTTAGAAATGCGTAAAGCAGCAGGTTGTTCAAGTATTGCCTGGTGTGGAAAATCCCGGGATCCTTGAAAAAAAATCCTTATTTGCCCCAGAATCCCTGGATGGCGAGAAAGCCCCGAAACAAAAAACTCTGGTATAAAGACGGGGAGGCTGTTTTGCAAGTCTTTTTCTCTCTTGTCTGAATTGTCTCATCAACATTTATGTCACTTTGTCTTTGTTTTTTACTATTATCTTTTTTCGTCTGGTCATTTCTTTTCCGCCTTCCTCGTTCTTCACTTTTCCTCTCCTTTAATGCAATTCCCTCTTCTTTTTCCACTTCGTTCTACTCTCATCCTCACTTTAAAAGCTGCTAACAGTTTCATATTTTCTCTTCATATTCGTAAGAGAGCACAGAGAGAAAGTTGAGAATACCCCGGAAGATAATCCTCTCCACGGCTTTGGACCCTGTACGCACTTTTCCTTAATCTAAAATAAAAACAAATGGGAAAGGAGTCGAAACATTTTTTAAAAAACTATACCACTCGAGGTATATATAAAGGTGTTTACATCCCTTTATGTTTCTGTCTGCTTCCTCTGCTTGCCTCTCGTTCCCTCCTGGGCCAAGGCATGAGAGAGTGTGTGTATTATTTCCTGGTGCAACAATCGGGGGTAGTCAGTCCGGCCAAGTGAGAGCCTTCGCCTCGACCAAGCCTCTTGTTTGGAGGATAAACATTGCCTGCCATTGACGGGCCTTAGCAGCGAGGGCGTGGGGGTGCCTCAGCGTGACCCGCGGGAGTTTGAGGCAACAAACCAAGAACCGCGGGATGCAGCAGCCATTGATGGGGTGTTGGCGAGGCTGAATGACGCGCGCATGTCCAGGGCTCGCCGAGGTTGGCTGAGACTAAAGGCTGTTGAGGGGGTGCGGGATGGGCATGGTTTTGACTTCCTTGTGTTGTGTGACTGACTACTTGCTGTTGCCTTCATGTTTTGTTAGTGTGTGTTTAGTTGTCGTGCTTGTTGTATCCCTGTTTTTATGCGTAGCTTCCTGCACCGTTTTCTTCTTCTAATGGTTAATATTTTTTTCCTTTTTTCACTTGTGTTTGGGACCATCGTGATGGTTCGATTATTCATCATCTGCCTCTTATTTTCAGTTCGTTTTTTTTTTATTTACAAATTTGTTTTGGTTTAGTGTCTTTGTTGATGTTAGAATAGGTGGTGTAAATGTGTTGTCATGTGCTCCAGTATTCATCGGTACGAACATACTGAGCAATGGCAAAACAGTTGTAAAAGGATGCCGTCAATCCACTGCTCATCACACACAGAGAGAGGATAGAAAGGAGGAAGCCGAAAGGGGTTGATCAAATTTACTTGCAACGGCTGATTTAGACCGACGCTCTCTTTGACGGTCACTTTAAAGATTGTAAAGATGAAATAGTTACATCTTCTCTTAACTCTCAGCATCGTGGGAGGACGTGTTTCTTATTGAGGAAGTAGGAATCGGTCTCGTGCTGTGCGTCCGTCATCCTCCCGCCACCTTCTGGAAACCTGTTACTGCGGCACCCATTCACTCTCGTCAGTATCTGGGAACTCATTGCCTAAGATGGCTTCTGAAGAGAGTTTTCTGACTTGCAAGGCTGTTCAGAAGCGGAGTGGAAGGTTTACGTGGGAAATAAGATGCTACGTCTCCCTTTGACCCGCCAGTGATTGCTTTCCCCTCTCGTCAATATCCACAAATATATTTCTCCCGATACACAATGGAAGCAGTTCCTCAGTTGTGCTGGGCTGATGTGGAGCTTAATGTACGCCTTAACGAGAAAACAAGAAGTGACCGCCTATTTACAGTGCTGTCTCTCTCTGCAAACATACAGGACTGCTTTTAGACATGTATTATAGCCAGATCTTTGACGTGCGAGGCTGTCTTGAACCCGACTCTTTAGACTTACGAGTGAAAAAAATAGCAACGTCACCTGTTTCCTCCTGTCTGATACTGCCATCGTGTTACTATAGATCGATTTGTAGTGTTGTTGAGGCTTGCAAGGGATAAAGTAGCCTTGTTCCTCTCTTCTCTTTTGTTACCTTCTGCCAACATACTATTATGTTTTCAAGAGGGATTACAGACCTGCAAGGGAAGAACTGACGTCCCCCTCGGCAGAGATAAGAAATAACAACCTCATCCTCTCCAGACACGTCGCTATCAGACTCCGCCCACTTGTTACTTACAGATGGAAGAAATGGACCTCATCCCTCCCCGTCACTCTCATGTCTCCTTCTGCAAACTTGTTACTCCTCGGTTCCGCGACATCCTGGCTAAGCCGCGGCCCCGGAGTCCTAAGCCGGAGCTGCTGGGTACGTCCAGGGTCCACCTAAGCTTTTGTTGTCATTATTTTATTGCTGGATTCGACCTTGTTGCAACTCCGCGGACCAAGTCAAGAGAGAGCCATAGGTCCACCGAGGCACACTGGAGACACGTGTTGAAAGTCGTAGTAGTAGTAGTAGTAGTAGTAGTAGTAGTAATTGAAGTAGTATAAAGTGGAAATATCTTAGCATAACCTTTGTGTGTGTGTGTGTGTGTGTGTGTGCGCGTGTGTGTGTGTGTGAAAAAAGTTAAGGAGGCAAGTTATCAGTTGTTTAACTCGCCGTTCTTCTTTGTATGTTTCCTTTTTACAGCGGGGCAATTTAATGACGGTCGTTCATATTACCTTTTAACTCCTTCCTTCTTTCCTTCCTTCCTTCCTTCGTTTTGTCGGTAAGTTTCCATTTTTCGCTTGCCCTCACCGGGATACTTTCTGAAGCGTCTCATAACACTTCATCTCTCCTCCCTCCCTCGTTTATCTGTGTTTTCCTCTCCGTTGGTGCTATTTCTCTAATCTCATTTCTCCTCCGTATCCTCCTCCTCGCGTCTCCTCCAGCACTTTCTCCATGATAAATGCCGTTTTATTGTCAGAGAGCGTCGTGGAGTGAGTGTTCCTCTTTCTCCCTAGTCTCTTGGCTCCAATTCCCTTCTTTTATATCCTCTAATATCCTCGTCCTTCGTGGCTCTCCTCTTTTCCTCCAATCACGACGTCCATTTCTCCTCTCCAAGTCTAGTTTTAACTTGTATTATTTTGTATTTTTATCTTACCTTCGCCACTGCTGAGAATATGTGGGGTCAAGCAATGAAGTCTGGCATTTTTTTTTCTTTTCGCATTTTTAACATTTGCTCTTGTATTCTCTGAAGGTCAGTATTTTTTTATATTCTACAGTTTTGGTCATCTGCCTCCTAAACATATATCTATATATAAAGTAGGTTTGTGTTACTTGTTATCCTCCTTGCTATTGTTGTGTAGAGCAGTTTTGGCGTTCATTTGGCCCATTACTTGCATTCATTTTACTTTGAAAGTAAAAACAAAGTTTCAGCTCTTCTTTTAGACACAAACGTTGACTTATTTCTGGAAAACCTCTCCATGAACTTTGTTTTCCTGCTCCACTGTTGGGCAATGCTAAAATTAATTCACTAACACTTAACAGTTAAGGCAGAACAAACAACAGGAGGAAAGGCAGTCAGACAGGAATGCTGGTTGCTATTACTGTGGCGCCCTTTGTAACAAAAATTGGAGTCATACTCTTCACCCCCCCCCCCCTCTCTCTCTCTCTCTCTCTCTCTCTCTCTCTCTCTCTCTCTCTCTCTCTCTCTCTCTCTCTCTCTCTCTCTCTCTCTCTCTCTCTCTCTCTCTCTCTCTCTCTCTCTCTCTCTCTCTCTCTCTCTCTCTCTCTCTCTCTCTCTCTCTCTCTCTCTCTCTCTCTCTCTCTCTCTCTCTCTCTCTCTCTCTGTCTCTCTCTCTCTCTCTATCTCTCTCTCTCTCTCTCTCTCTCTCTCTCTCTCTCTCTCTCTCTCTCTCTCTCTCTCTCTCTCTCTCTCTCTCTCTCTCTCTCTCTCTCTCTCTCTCTCTCTCTCTCTCTCTCTCTCTCTCTCTCTCTCAACACCGACCGTCTATCTCTGCTACTCAAATATTTGTGTGTGTGTGGAGGAATTCTGCGTGTTCCACCGCATATCCTCGTTATGACTCGTCAGGCTGATGCACACCAGGCAGGAGGTGGAGATAGAAGAGGAGGAGGAGGAGGAGGAGGAAGGAGCAGGTGATGGTGAAGAGATGAAGGGGGGGTACGGGTTAGGAAAGTGAAGAGAAAGGAGGAGGAGGAAGAGCAGGATGAGAAGAGAGCATAACAGGCATTGGAATAGGTGGAGGAACAGGACTAGGAGGAAGTTTGAACAGAGCAAAGGGCTGGAGGAAGGAACAGGAGTAGACTGGAAGGGGAGGGGGAGGGTAGGAGGAGCAGTGTGTGTCGGTATATAATATTGGAAAGAGAAACTGCCTTGGTAATGGATTGGCGTTGTGTGGCCAGAAGCCTCGGTATGCTGTTAACCGCGAGTTGTTCAGCACGGACGCAACGCAGTGTGGCCAGCGTGAAAGGCACACCCCGACTCGTTTGTTGGGAAGGCAGAGTAAAATAATGTTGCTGGTGCAGAGTTGGTATTGGGAAGTAAGGTGTTTCTCGGTACAGATGTCTTGCGTGGATTTATCTCAACGTGTGTGTTTTCAGTATGATTATTTTTTCAGCCATTGTGTGACGCAGAATAGAGAGCTTCGTGTGTAACTTTTGTTGTGGAAAAAACGTGGGCATGTCATTAGGTCCTTCAGCATTAAAGTGTCTAAAAGACTCATGATGTATCCACAAATAAATTTTGACACTTTGAAGAGAGCGCAGATTTAATTGTCAGTTTCTGTGCTGGCCTTTTCCCACGATAACAAATTAGTGACAGATGAAAATGGAAACATGACAACGTTTATTTTAATTCGCCTTTTTAAGGATTGTAGAAATCAGTAAAATGTTGTATCAGGAAGGTTGTTTGACGCATTCGAGGAACGAAGATTTATAGTGTAATGCCAGCATTTTGTTATAACTATTCCAAGAATTAGTATTATATATATATAAAATATTTTCCTCTCGCTCACAGGCGAGATAGTCCAATAAAACGAATACAGATGATATCAAATGAATAATAAATTTTGTTTGGAGAGGTGTCTTAGTATTCCTCTCACCCTTGCCAGATTATCGTACTCAGAGCCTCTTATTTACCGGTTTCTGAGCCATTGCTATTGCCAAAAACACCAATAATTAACCATTTTAACGATGACTATATATGAGGGCAGTTACTGGGTTCGGGGAGGCAGTTTTTGGGTAGGAAAGCGGCAAACATAGGAGGCTGAGTACGACAATCTGGCAACGTTGATTCCTCTTGTGAAAACTGTCACAGGAAGGAATCTGCCACTGAAGTTTCTCCCTCTTTACAGTCCTCTAAAACTTTGTCTCGCACGGTGGACGCACTCAGGCAGCTCTGACATTTGCTGGCGCAGTTTGATATATTTGCCTAATGACGCCACTTTATGCTTTATGCTTCCTCGGTTCATGTTGTTGCGCCTCGCTTGACCCAAGTCGGAATTCAAATATGTTATTGGAAAGCATATATTTTTTTTACGGCAAAGAATGAAGGCAAAGGAAAAAGAGAAAAAAATACTAGATGTTACATTTGTAAAAAAAAATGTATAGACGATGCCAAAAGAGTTGTTAATTTTAATTCGAAGTTTTTTTTTTAAAGTATATATCCCGTTCTCTTTTTTTTCTTAGAGCAAAGGACAAAAAAGAGGATAGACAAAAAAGTCCGCTGACGATCCATGACCTGTGGCGGACGGGGGGTATGAATTTAAACTCTGTCTCCTGTCTCATCCACCCACTGATCACTAGGGCACTGAATCCCCGTGAGTCATAATGAAAGTATAATAAGATTGAAAATAGGACGCAGAGCTATTGATCCTCCATGCCATCCGCTTCCTACCCTCACCCCCAGCCCCCCTACACACACACTCCTGGGAAGCCACACAAAGTCGCGTGTGCCTTCAGTATAGCGTTTTCGTTATTTAGCACATCGTTAAGTTAATTGTGCGGGGAAGGGGAGTTTTTTTTTTACTGCCATCTTGTTTGAAGTTTTCCCTTTCAAGTTTTCTTTTAGATGTGAACGTGTGTAGAGTGAAGGCCACACACACACACACACACACACACACACACACACACACACACACACACACACACACACACACACACACACACACACACACACACACACACACACACACACACACACACACACACACACACACACACAGTCCAGTAAATTCCATGTAGACTGACAAGCATTAACATTAGATGGTAAACAATAAGGAAGGCAGATAGACAGACAGGTCGGTAAGGTGGGAAAGCAGTGAGGGGAAGAGAAAGGCAGCCAGGCAGACAGGCAAGGGTGCAAGGAGGTAGGCAGGAAGGCAGAGCAAAAGGCAGGTATGCAAAAGGGCAGGGCCGGCAGGCAGCCAAGCATGGAGAAAAAAGCGTAAGCAGAGTGAAGGAGACGAGTGGCCGGGCAGGATGAAAGGCAGGCAAGCAGGCAGGCAAGCAGGGAGGGAAGGTCGGCCGCTCAGAGATAAGGGAGATGGAGCAGCGCCTGACAGCTGCAGGCGACGGGGAGCTCAGTTATGGCAGCCGCAAAGAAAACGGTTTCGACGTAAAGAAAAATATAAGAAGAAGGGTTTGAGCAGCGCAATGCCTCATGAACATTCATGCTCTTTATATTTAGATTCCAAGCATTGGCTGTTGGCAAATCAAATACAAATTGTCTATTCTAGATGATAAGGAATTTTTTTTTTATTAATAATACTATGATCTTATTATAGCATTGTAAAGGAAACCAATGCTTGCTTTCAGCGTCTCTGATGAAGTAATGGCCGCTCTTTGCCAACAACGTTGTTCCCTTACCGCTAGCCTCTTCATCGTGGCATGAAGCCGCTGCTGCGTCATTAATTACTCGGTCATTTCCAGTCGTTATTTCGTGTTGGTGATACATAAAAGCTTACTTGGCTGCATAATTTCTTCACTGAGAATACAAAAGAATGTTATTAAATAAACAAAAAGAAACGACACGATAAAGCTCTTGAGGTATTGTGGCATTTTTTGTGTTACCGTCGCTTTCACGGATAATATACAGTTGTTATTATATCTGTAGATGAGATAATAGCTTTTCCTTAGTAGATTGAACCCTTGACTGAGTGATTCCTGTGTGACTCATGGGCAGCAGGGGCCGAGATATTGTGTGTTCGGGGCTGAGGGAGGGGGAGGATGAACCATGATTGTAGGTCAACAAAGGGAGAGGCGAGACGCGAGCCGAGTGAAAATGATGTTTGTCGAAGACGCTCTGTTCCTGGAACGGAGGGAGGGAGGAAGCGAGGGTCAAGAAGTATGCTGGCGAGGGACTTTGATTTCTTCGAGGGACAAGCTGGGGAGGGACGAGAGACTGACTGGCGAGGGACTTGGATTATTGGATGGGCATACGAGTGGAAGCGTCGTGGATATTCAACAGCAGAGAGTTCAATTAATTACAAGAAAAACGCATTATTACAGTAAAAAAGATATGTAAACTAAGTATTTCTTCTTTTTTCTCCTTTTCCTCTTATATCACATTCACAGTTTTAATATCAATGTCTACAAAGGCTGCTCAGTCGATGGAAAGTAGTTTTGCATTTTTTTTTCACTCTGTTTAACTGGTGACACAAAAAAACACTTCTATTAACATTTTCTTTTCTTGGGTTGTTATGGGTCTCGTGGGGAAACAGGCGGTGTGTGTGTGTGTGTGTGTGTGTGTGTGTGTGTGTGTGTGTGTGTAGTGGTGAACCAGGGGTCGTTGTGAGTGGTGTCTAAGTGTCAGGCTCCAGAGAGTCGTTGAGGCTTGTGGGATTTTTCATACCTTCCTCGGAAAAGGGCCGCGAGTTACCAAGGCGACAGGTCGAGGGGAACACCACCCCCTCCCCCTTCCACAAGACACAGGTGGGCTCCTTAATTACCTCTCGTGCTCGGCGAGGCAACTTTAGCCAAAACTCTGGAAACAATTAGTAGAGGAAGTCGCTTGAATATATAACTGTAGCAAGGCCATTTACTAACCTCAGCGCCGTGAAACATTGCCCATTTGCCTCCCACATGAAATTTATAACAGACATAGAACTTAGACTTTGGCGTGTGTGTGTGTGTGTGTGTGTGTGTGTGTGTGTGTGTGTGTGTGTGTGTGTGTGTGTGTGTGTGTGCTCGTTCTGAGTGCCGTGTGCGTGCTCGAATCGCTTGGCAAAGGATCAAGCATGCGCCAGCCTTTTGCTCTGTTCCGCCATTCCTTTCACACAACACACATCCTTCTCCCCTTTTTCTCCACCCCACCTCTACTTCTCTCCCTCCACCTCCTCCTCCCACCTGATCTTTGTCTCCTCCCTTTCTTCCCAGCACCCATCCACACCTTCACCGATCCACGTACTGTCTTTCCCCGTTTCCACCACCATGCCCTTACTTTGTTTCAATATAACAACCCAAACCCAGCTCTTAACCTATTCCTCCCACCTTTCACCTTGCATGTTGTATATTCACACCCAAAGTATAATGCGTCTGTGGTGTAGTGGTTAAAACGCTTAACTATTAATATGCGGACCTGAGTTAGAGTTTCGTCCTGAGCAGTAGCCGCGCAACCGACGCAGCAGTTCTTCCCCTTTCGAGCTGGTTTGTAAATGGGTACCTGGGAAAACTCCAGGAAGGTAAACTCTGGTAACCCGGATTTTGCATTTTTTTGGTTACGTTTCGCCGATGCGGCCGGTAGGCTTTCTTGGTGGAACACTGGTGGTCGGCCCCAGCAAGTTACGGCTCAGGCAAGTGTTTATAGTTGCGCCTTCTTGCTTGGTTCATGCTGCCCCCCGGAGGTCATCTTTGATACTCTTTTAGAGAGACTCTAGTGTCCGGGGTAATAGATGCTCCGCAGGGCAGCGTGTGGATAATCTCCGGCCACTCGGCAGTGACTGAAAACCTGCCTCATTATTTGTAGTGAAGGGCGGGACACGAACCTACGTCCTCCTGGACGCCACCCCCCCACGGTGACCACTCGGCCACCTGCTCCCCGGGGAGATGGGTTTTCATATCCCAACTATTTTTTCTTACTTTTCCGCCTATGGCGCCGGTAGGTTTCTTCGTGGGGCCTGATGGTCGGCCCCAGCCTGTTGCGGCGCAGGTAAATCTTTATAGTGGCGCCATCTTGCTTGGCTCATGCCCCCCCGAGCTCACCTTTGAGCCTCTCTGTTGAGAGAGCCACTAGGCGGTGACTGAAAAATCCCAACTGTGGCGGCGAGTAGAACTTGAACCCGCGCCCTTCTGAACACGGCACCGGCATGCAAACCACTCAGCCACCGACTCCCAAAATAGCGTATGCTTCCAACTTTACCTTTTACTATATCACTAAACATGTTCATTTCCACTTTCATTTCTTCAACAATGAAATTAAGTTTATCCCTGTGTCCTTCTACCATACCTCAATACAGCACAATACAATACAATACAGCATGCCTCACTTCCATCCCAAGACCATTTCACTTCGATCACTACCTCTCCACGCCGTCTGTACCCATCCCACCCATTCACACCCACGCTCACAACCCATCAACAAGCGCACCTCCGCCAGCCACGTTCAGGCTAAGCGTCGGGTTATGGCGCAAAGATGTTCTCAAAAGCAACCCCGAAGGCAGTGTTGCTTTGGGGCGTCTTTCTCCAGTGCCTTGCATATTATTGACGCCCTTTTGGCCCACGCGGCGCCGCCGGAATAAGTTTAGTTGCTTCAAAGGGCGCGAGGCATGAATATAAAGAAGTTTCGGTGAGCGTGACCTGCTTGTGCAAGGAGCAGAACACGGGGTGAAGGAAGAGAGGGTGGATGAATGGATGGATGGATTCTTCAAGGCAAGGGCAGATAACATAGCACAACACAGCACACTACAAATGCAACAAATCACGAGGCTGCACAGGGCACAACACACAACACATCACAACAGAACACAGAACAGTTAACACAGCGCATGGCAGTCCTACACACCACTGCACGTGCGCGAAAAACACAGCACGAAAACAAACAAATAAAGCAACAACTCGGCAAAGCAAACTAGATCACATTAGAACATAACATTAGACATCGTAACACTCCGAAGCGCAACGTACCTCAGCAAAACTCAACACAATTCAACACAACGCAGTGTTACAAAACACCACATTTCACTAAAAACAGATTCAGCTCTCGTTCTCTTCACAGTTTTTCACCCAATTCACTGCCCACTCCAGTCTTTGTTCCTCCTTACACTTCCAATCTCCCTGCTCTGAATCTTTACTTTAATCATCTCTTTCGACACATACTCCTTTCTTATTTCTTTTCATTTCCTTTACATACTACTTTCTACAAACCTCATTTTCTCCACTCTTTCATACTTTTCATACTTTCTGCTTGCCTTCGTAGCATCTACTTTCATTTTGTCATCATTTTAACTCCATTGTTCTACTATCCATTCCACAAATTTTCATCATTTTCAATTTTCGCCTTTACTATTCACTTATTTTTTTTATTTTCTATTCTCACAGTACCTCCTCACCTCCCTCACTAAATGTT
Source organism: Eriocheir sinensis (assembly GCF_024679095.1). Classification (NCBI taxonomy): domain Eukaryota; kingdom Metazoa; phylum Arthropoda; class Malacostraca; order Decapoda; family Varunidae; genus Eriocheir; species Eriocheir sinensis. The sequence continues at coordinate 5,057,454 of NC_066573.1, read as the reverse complement.
CCGTCCACTCACCAACTGTCTTTTTCCCTAAACGCATTTCCCAGATTTATCGCCCCTACATCTAAATTTCCCATTCACAGCCGTCCCACGTGTCCCGCCACTCCACCTCTCTCACCACTCCACACCCATTCAATCCATCCACTCCAACATCCACGCCACGCACTGCCAATTCTACCTCTCCACTTCAACGCCCATTCAATATCCCCACTTCGCGTTAGCTCGCCGTACCCACTCTACCACACACACAAACACACACACACACACACACAACACACACACATACACACGCACAAGCACTCGCACACGCACACATTTTCTCCCTCAATACCCCCTACCTCCCCCCCCGCCACCCCCAAAACCACTACCACCCTCGCCGCCGCCACCACCGCCGTCACCACCACAACCCTCGCCGTCGCCACCACCGCCGCCGCCGCCTGACCAACCTGCCAGCCGCCTCTCTTGCTGTGCTTCTCCATTTGTCGGTTTGATTGTCAGTCCTTGGAATGGAATTGGCCGAGATTCGTTTCCCCGTTTGTTTTTGGGGGCGAAATGGTTCTTTACTGTTTTTTTTTTTTTTTTTTTTTTTGATGGTAGTCATGATTCGGAATGGGCCTTTTTTTTCTTCTTTTGTTATTAGTGTTTGCATTTGGGTTTTTGTTACTTGTTTTGTTGCTTTTGTTTGTGGTTCCTAATATCGGAGTGTGGCGGTTTTTCCTCTTTTATACATTATAGCGTGGTATGATTTTTTTGTGTGTATTTTTTTCTGTCATTTTGCCGTCCACATGTTTGTCCGTCGGCTCATCCCATGTCAGTGAGAATTTCAGTGTGGCTGGGACAAACTCGTAGAGGACAGACAAACAAGCACACAGACGAATACACACAACCAGATGGACACACACAAACAAACAAACAGAGGGACAAGTAGATTGGCTAATGGGAGCTGATTACACGCACACACACACACACACACACACACACACACACACACACACTCGTGATCCACAGCTGGCGCACGAGAGGGAATTATGCAGCATATTAAGTGCTTTTATGGCGGAATAATTCTTATTTTTACAACGCCGATGCAATATATGAAGGGAAAACGTATGCCTCCCTATTCTTATTAAAAAGGTTTAGTGTGCGTGGCGAAGGTGCCGCTTATGTTTCTTCTATTGTATGTTACTACTACTACTACTACCACTACTACTACTACTACCACTACCACTGCTACTACTACTACTACCACTACCACTACTACTACCACCACTACTACTACCACCACTACTACTACCACTACCACTACTACTACTGCCACTACTACTACTACTACTACTACTACTACTACTACTACTACTACTACTATAACGGAAGTAAAGGGCTGCTAAAAGGCTGTTAAGTTGAAGCCTCACTCTGCTCTCCTTATTTTTTTGTTCCCAGCCACTCCAAGAAGAATAACAGCTGCGCCTTTTTTTTTTTTTACCTCCTGGACTCCCACCACAACCACCTCCTCGACTTCCTCCTCCTCCTCGTCTTTCTCCTCCTCCTCCTTCTCCCCCCCTTCCTCTTCGCCGTGATGGGAAGATAGATTAGGAGCTTTTCGCCTCACCGCCTTTGTCACTTCCCGTCGCCTCTCCTCTCCTCCACCTGTCTACCTGTCTCTTATTGTTTCGACCTGCCTCCTCATACATCAACCGCCCGACTGACTGTGGCTTGGGGGAATAAAGGAGCGGTGATGGTCGTGATGTTCATGTATACCTTTTTTTTTTTCTCTTGTTTTGTTTAGGTTCTTCCTGTTTTGCTTCCTTCCTCTTACTTGTTTTTCTTCTTTTTCTTCCTCGTCTTGGTCTTGGTCTTGGTCTTCTTCATTTTCTTCTTCTATTAGTATTATTGTTATTATTATTGTTATTATTATTATTATCATTATTATCATTATCATCATTATTATTATTATTATTATTATTATTATTATTATTATTATTATTATTATTATTATTATTATTATTATTATTATTATTATTATTATTATTATTATTATTATTATTACCATCATCGTTATCATTATTGATATTGTGATTAACATCATAGACACATTGTAATTAATGTTATTATTATAATCACCAAACCAGGATGTGCTACCCCGCGTCCCGGTTCGAATCCGTGGCTCAAAGTACTACCAAGAAAAATAGTAATGATAATACTGATAATATTGAAATGTATTGATATTATAAGTACCATTATTATTATTGTTCTTCACCAAGTTATCTAATTGTACCCATCATTTCTAAAGTTTAAACAACAAGTTGCTCTAACAAATCTATCCCATACCAAACCTTATTAGTTTTTGTCGATGGCATGTGTCGCAGTAGTAACCAGAGGAGCAGCAATTGACATGGTGTTGTGTGTCTGAGCCGGTATTTGTTATTTCCACACGGACATATGCTATTTATTTGTTTATGTGTCTGTAATAATAATAATAATAATAATAATAATAATAATAATAATAATAATAATAATAATAATAATAATAATAATAATAATAATGAGAATGCTAACGATAGTAATAACTATATGATTTATTTGCAGCAAAATAGTCAGCGATGATAAAAACAATATACAAGTCAGGTGTTATTAAAATGTCATTAGAAACACCCAAATGGAAAAAATGAAGGCTCAGTGATTACTTAGAGCGCACTTTGGAGGTGTGTGTGTGTGTGTGTGTGTGTGTGTGTGTGTGTGTGTGTGTGTGTGTGTCCGTGGGTGAGAGAGAGAGAGAGAGAGAGAGAGAGAGAGAGAGAGGAGATTAAAATATTTACCTGAGGCCAGCTCCCGTGCACCCAGCGACCCGCCAGGTATTGTCACCTGTGCCTTGCTGCCGCGTGATGTATGTAGCAGCCAATACCTGGAGGTCGGACTCAAGCGATTCATTTTCTACTACTACTACTACTACTACTACTACTACAACAATGACTACAGCTACTACTACTACTACTACTACTACTACTACTACTACTACTACTACTACTACTACTACTACTACTACTACTTCAACTACTATTACTACTACTACTACTACTACTAATGCTACAACAACAACAATAACAACAACTACAACTACAACTACAACTACTACTACTACTGTTCTTGTTGTTTTTGCTGTTGCTGCTGTTCCTTCTTCTGCTGCCACATTGTATGCTCTTTTGTTGGGGAGAAAAGGGAAGTTTTGTTGGTTCGTTGAGTTATTCTCATGACCTGCGATACACGATTGTTGTTAATTAACCAGCTGAAACGGAAAGAAAATGAGTAAAGGTGATTCATTTGAATAGAGAAAAACTCCTCATTAGGAATAAAATTAGCCATGTAATATTTGAAGCGTTAAGCGGCTCTATAACAGATAAGCTTCATAGCCTGCTTATTGTAAATGATTGTTGCCTCTTTTAGACATCGTAATATAATCAAGAACGTCTGATGTTATTGGTGATTCATTTTGTCTTTGTGATTATAAATTAGGTCGTACACTTTAGTGACGAGGCATTGATAAAAGCAATGTGTATAGAGCCTGCGAGGCTTATTTGGTTTTCCTTCAAGCACACACTTTTAAAAATGTTATTCTTTTTTTTTTAAATGTCGGCCTTCACGTCGCTCAGCACCTGACAGTTTAGTTCCGCCCGTCGTGAAATACCAAAAAGACAAGAAGGCTGTTTTTGTGTGCCGAGAAAGACTTGCTGTGTTTTCCCAGAATCCCAAGTCTTTGTGTATTTATAAAACTTGGGCTTGTGAGTTTTGAGAGAGCGGCCGCTCCTGTCGTTCACAATCCCGCTCTTTAGTCGTGACCGTGGTGAAAAAAGTCGAGAGAAAAAATAGTGAATCATGTTTAAAACGTCTGCTATTGTCGGGAGGCCTTTGTGCTGTGTTTTTGCACAGCCAAACATTTCCTCTCCCCGGACAGCTTTTTGGTCATGTTTCTGCAGTAAAACAATTTTTTGAGTCGTTTTGAAGTGCTGACATTTGAAGAAAACGCTTTGAAATGCAATCCAATCTGTGTACCTTTTCCAGATGAAAGTAAAAAGAGCGATCTATTTCGGTGTTGGTATGTCGAATGGTTTGTCATATGGAAGAGGAAATACACACAAAGGAAGGCTTTTCTACGTGTAATAAAAAGTAACGCCACTCCCCCTCCGCATTAATATACTCCTCTGACCGTCACTCCCTCACTGCCTTCTCCTGTTCTCACCCCTTCAAGTCCTCTCCTCGCGGCCTCAGGGAGTGACAGGACACACACTGGTATATAACAGAGCTCCAGGGCAGACCAACGAGGGATGGCTCTACTGGAAATAAAAAGGCGGAACATAACGGGAAACTTCTACTTTGTGTAAACAGCAAAAAACGAAAAGAATACTATAACGACAGAAAATAAGATAAATCAACGTTGTATAACCAGGAAAGACGGAAAGAGAAGCGTAATAAAAATAGTTTAATGACAACATTATTGAAATGATAGTTTACAACGGCGTAAAGAAAAATACGGTAAAATGTGTGGTGAGGAGAATGAAGATTTTTAATCCTCAGAGACGGAAAGAAAAATAAACGTATTAAAACCTAACTAATGCTTTTTACAGTCAAGGAGGCAGCTCAGTGGTGTAAAGGAAAGATACACAGAAGCCAGACCAACCCAAACGGAAAGAGGATAATAAAAATATGTGTAATGTCAGATATTAATTTTTTAGTTGATGTTGAAAAGGAAGAAAGTAAAAAAAATAGTGTAGCGTCGAATATTCCTGTTCTAGTTGATATTGAAAAGTCAGAAAGAAAAACATTATTAAAAAAAGTACATAATGGAAAGTAACAATGCTACATAATGAACGCAGAAGAAAGAACGAAAGAAAAGTGTGGAGTTGGACATTTTATTTACGTGTTTTTATTATGGCAAAGCGACTCACTCATCGTTAGAGAAAACTCTGTAGTGTCGCTTTAGATTTTTCAGCTGTGTATGGCGGAGATAAAGGTGTGTGTGTTCGTGTGTGTGTGTGTGTGTGTGTGTGTGTGTGTGTGTGTGTGTGTGTGTGTGTGTGTGTGTGTTTGGTTTATGGAAGCGAAGGGCGTGAAGGCGTGAGTGACAAGTACGACCTCTCGCCCATCACCTTCCTCTCACTCTCGCCCTCCACTCAGCCTTAATTCTCCTTGGCCGTCACTCCTCCACGTCCTGCGCCCCTTACCGCGCCCTCACCGCCTCTCCTCGTGGCTTCAGGGCGTGACAGGACACACACTTTTACATAGATGGAAGAGCTCTGGGGTAAGGTAACGAGGGATGGACGTACTGGAGGGTCAAACGGAGTGTTAAAAAAATAATTAGAAAAAAAATGAGGATAAAGAGAAAGTCCCCAAGAAAGAAGTAGAGTTGCGTGTGTTTAGGAGTCCAGGGTGAGTTAACGAGGGATATGTGAGCTAGAGGCTAAAACAGAGGGGTGGGAAATTATTATATCATGAGAAATTGAAGATGACGTTAAGGGGAGAGACGTGAGACAGGAAAACCCGAGGAGGAGAAGATGGGGGGAATTGTAAGTGTATGAAGTTGAGCTCCAGGGCAGGGTAACGAGGGATGGACGCACTGGAGGGTGAGCAAAAGTAAGCATATAAGGTTAAGAAAGGCTTGTGGTAAAAACGTTGGTGGAGTCATAGATGAAATAATGAGGACGAGACGTGACTAAGTATACCAAGGAACGAGTTAAAAACGTGAAATAAGGAGAGACTGGTTTAGAGGAGCACGACACGATAATGAAGGTGCAGGTAAAAGTAGACAAAACAGAAGATTTAAAAAAAGTATATGCAGTAAAGTGTGAAGAGGTTAATGGAAGCAAACACATAGAACAAAAACAAAGAAGTAGGCAGAAAGATTAAAGCACTACGACTCTGGTATAAAAAACAAAAAAAACAATAGAGTGAAATAGTGATATAAAATGAATGAGATGAAAGGGAAGGTGAGATAAAACAGATAGAAATGAAAGAAAAACATATAAAAGAAGGCGAAATACGAGGATGTGGAAAGAACTTGATTAAAATGAATGTTATAAAAAAATAGAAAAAAATGAAGTGAGAAGGGAGTGACGCTATAAGAGGGAGCGCAAGGTAACGAGAAATTTAGGTACTAGACGGTGAAAAAGAGTCTTCGGAAAGGTGTGTGATAAAGGGGATGGCGAGGTACTGAAGGCAGCGAGGAAAAGACGTAACTTATAGGCAGATTGAAGGAAAATGAAGACGGTGAAGTGAAGTAGAAGCTTGTGTGGTAAAGTCCGGGGCATAGTAACAAGGGAGGCAGGCACTATGTCGCTCAAATCCTCCTCCTCCTCCTCCTCCTCCTCTTGTGGGTGCCGGCCTTCTCCTCCAACAACTCCTGAGGGACACATCGCTTGGGTAGTTTGTTGGCAGTTTACACTTTCATCACGCGATACAGACTGCTCCTCCTCTCCCTCTTCCCCTCTTCTTCTTCTTGTTCTTCCTCCTCCTTTCCTCGTTTTCCTCCTCCTCCTCCTCCTCCTCCTCTTCCTCCTCCTCTTTCCTCTCGTTTTCGTGTAATTCTTTCAATCTTTTTCTTCATATTTTTAAATTTCGTTTTTATACTACTATCCCATATTCGACTCTTACTTCGTTCATTGTTCCTCCTCATCCCCTTCCTCCTCCTCCTTCTCCTCCTCCTCCTCCTCCTCCTTCCTCTCGTTTTCGTGTATTTTTTTCAATCTTTTTCTTTATTTTTTTTATATCCCGTTTTTATATTCCTATCCCATATTCGACTCTTACTTCGTTCATTGTTTCTCCTCCTCCTCCTCCTCTTAACTCTTCCCCCACTTCCTCCCTCCTCTTCTCCTCGAGCTGCTCTTTGTCTTAATCCTCCTTCTCTTTCTCCTCACTCTTGCTCCCTTCTTCCTCCTCCTCCTATCCATTACTTCCCCGCCCTCCGCTGTTCCCTCACATCCTCCCCACCTACACACACAGTCACCGGTGGCCAAACATGCGTCAGAGAGAAGCCTCGGTCGTGTTGGGCTTAAAATACTGTAATTACGAGCTTTACCCAGTGACATACGGCGCCGCAAGGGAGGTAGTAATATGCATGTGGAGGGCGAGTATGCGATATGAAATTAAAAAGAAAATGCTACTCGATAACGTGGAGTACAGTCATGCACTTACCTGCCCTGTTAATTGATCAGGGGGTACAATGGACGGGTGTGTGTACTCGGCTCGGTGCAACATATAGAGCGGTGTTTACATTGCTTGCAGGGTTCAAGGCGAGTATGGGGTCGTGTCCGTTCTTTGTTAATGTGTTGTCCTTTACCTGTTGCCTATGTGTGCCCGTTAGTTGTTTGTTGTGCTCGTTAATGTGTGCTGTTGCGTTCATCTGTTGTTGTAGTTTTTGACAGGTTAGGTCAGGGTAGATTAGAGTAGGTTTGGTCATGTTGGGGTACGTTAGGTCAGGGTTGGGGATGGTTGGTTAGGTCAGGTAGGCTATCTTAGGTGATAAGATAGATAAGAAGATAGTCTAGATTGCTTCAACGTAGGTTATGGTAGGTTGGGCCAGGGTGGGTCAAGGTTGAATACGTAGGGGTAAGTTATGGTAGGTTAGGTCAGGGTAGGTCACTGTAGTATTATGTAGGGGAAATTTATGGTAGGTTAGGCCATAGTAGGTTCTGATAGATTTGGTCAAGAATGGTTATGGTAGATTAGGTCAAGGTGGGTCACGGAAGGATACGTATGGGTAATTTATGGTAGGTTAGGTCAGGGTAGGATAGGTCAAGGTAGGTTATGGTAGGTGAGGGCAGGGTAGGCTACAGTATGTTAAAATTAAATAGGTTTTGTTATATACTGTCTGATTAAACAAGGGGAAAGAAGATAGTTTGTACCTTGAATTGTGAACGTCTTACACATTTTCTGGATTAAAGGTTCTTTATAATAAAATTATGTTTGGGTACGTTAGGTTAGGTGAGACTAGGGTACGAGCGTGTGAAAGGGACATAATTATGACGCAGACTCTATGTTCACTGCAGGATAGTTTTACAATGTAATTCACCACGGCCTGATCACGAGTTGGACTCGCTTCGCCAGCAGGTACCCTCACGACGTGAGCAAGTGCTCATTATTGTCGATCTCTGGGTACTGCCAGGACCTCACACACCACACACCCCATCCCCCTTGCACAAGGGGGGACAGTAAACACTCCTAGTCAACGGAAAGAATCCGGCCTGAGCGGGGCTCGAACCGCCGCCTGTTTGGCCGTGAAGCCTTGCAGCGCGGCGCTAACCAATTGAGCTATCGGAGCAGTAGCTCAGTGTGTGTGTGTGTTGAATTAATTATATATAATGTTTTTAATTTGTCTTTTTTTTACTTCAGGAAATTGCATTTATATACTTATTGAAAGTATGATTAACTTATTTATAGTGAATGTGTTTGTAGTCAGTAACGTCTTTATCTTTCTATATGTCATTATTTCTTTCTGCCCTAGCGTTCTTCCTTTTTCTTACTTGTTTCTTTGTCTATATAATTATATATCTATGTATCGATATAATTAGCTATCTAAGCATCTATCTATCTTTATCTATCTATCGTGTGTATGTATGGCTGCATGTCTTCTGTTGTGTGTCCGACACCTTGTCACCCGCGGCCCCTCCCTGAGCCTGACCTGCGGCAAGACACCTGTTAGCGCCTGATGGATGAAGGGACGCGGCGACCGAGATGAAATTCATGATATATTGTACCTGTGTCGAAGGTGAAGATGGGCGAGCAGGGAGAAGCGCAATGGATATAAATGGGTCAACAAGAGGAGGAGGAGGAGGAGGAGGAGGAGGAGGAAGATGAAGAAGAAGAGGAGCAAAAGCAAGAGTAAGAAAAGAGGAGGGAGAGAGAGAGAGAGAGAGAGAGAGAGAGAGAGAGAGAGAGAGAGAGAGAGAGAGAGAGCGAGAGAGAGAGAGCAACACTAATTAATCATCCATCGTGCACAACAAAAGGAAAATAAAAAGAAAAGGTGGAAAGAAAGAAAAGATTTGGACGATGATCTTTCCTGGAGGTGATTTTTATGAGTACGCCCCCGCCTTCCCTTCCCTCTGGCAGACAATTTTCCTCCTTTACCTTTCCTTTTTTTTCCACCTTCCCGCGGGACAAAAGCGCCGCCCTTTATTGACAACACGACCAATAAATCTCGCCTCTTTTATCTCCTCTTTTATCTCTCGACGCCCATACATTTCCGTCTGTGTCCTTCTCTCCTCACTTTTATTAACTTTTTCTCTCACTCTCTCACCCTCTTTCTCCTCTCCGCCATATCTCTCTCGGTCTGTCTGTCTTCCTCTCTGTTTTTGTCTGTATCTGTCTCTCTATGTCTCTTTCTCTCTCTTTATTTTGTCACTGTTCGTCCATCCCTCCGTCCATTCTTTACCGTGTCAGTCTGTTTGTCAGTGTTTGTTTTTAAGACTGTATTTGTGTTTTCTGTTCCATTTTCTTTCTTTTTTTCTCCAGTTTATCTGTCATTTACTTTTTGTATTGATATATTATAACATTACCGTGCTATTCATGTATTCTTTGGTTTGTGTGCGTGTGTGTGTGTGTGTGTGTGTGTGTGTGTGTGTGTGTGTGTGTGTGTGTGTGTGTATGTTTGTCTGTCACTTCTCTTTTTTTTCTGTCTACTTGCGCGCACCCACACCCACACACACACACACACACACACACACACACACACAGTTCTCTCTCCTTTGCGTGCCTGCAGTCCGTCCTCTTTGTCTTCTTTATTGTTGCTTTCTTGTAGCCCAGCCGTTTGTCTTTCTTTGCTCCCTCCTCCTTTTATTCTCTCTCTCTCTCTCTCTCTCTCTCTCTCTCTCTCTCTCTCTCTCTCTCTCTCTCTCTCTCTCTCTCTCTCTCTCTCTCTCTCTCTCTCTCTCTCTCTCTCTCTCTCTCTCTCTCTCTCTCTCATTTTTTTTTTGTCTTTTTTTCATTATTTACTACGAAAAAATATAGTCCTTGAACCTTGAAATATATTACTTTTTAATCCTCCTCTTAATTGGATTTTAATTCCGGCAGGCGTTGGGAGGCAGTAAACACCTTTCCTTTTAATCTGATGCTCAATGGCCGGCTACAAAATTCATGTCCTTCCCTAACCAGTTTTCCTTTTTTTTCTACTTTACCTACTCTTCCCCTCCTCCTCCTCCTCCTCCTTCCTTCTCACCTTCGTGTCCTTCAGCACTACCAAATGTAAATTAATGCATATCGGATCCAGAAACAGCAATCACATATACCACATGGGTGGCGAACCACTACATGTTGTGCAAGAGGAAAGAGACCTCGGGGTCACCATCAGCAGTGACTTGAAACAAACAAAGCACTGCAAGTCCGCCTGTAAGAAAGCCAATACAATGCTTGGGTTCATAGAGAGGAACTTCGAATACAAGACGCCGGAAGTTATGTTATCCTTGTATAATTCGCTGGTAAGGCCCCACCTGGAATACGCCGTGCAATTCTGGTCTCCTAATTACAGGAAAGACGTTGAATTACTTGAGAGAGTACAGCGCCGCGCCACGAAGATGATACCATCACTGAGGACGAAGCCCTTTGGAGAGCGCTCGAGCGACTCAACCTCTTCACGTTGGAAAAGAGACGACTGCGGGGAGACATGATACAAGTCTTTAAGTACCTGAACAAGCTCAGCAACGTTGATCACTCCAAACTCTTCACGGTACAAACTAACCCGAGGACAAGAAACAACGGAAAAACAATTCAAGCAAAGCGATGCAATACCGACATCGGCAGGAGTTATTTTTCGAATAGAGTTGTTCGCCACTGGAACAGCCTTCCTGCAGAAGTGGCTAGCGCAGAGACCATCAACTCCTTCAAGAAACGCATTGATCGCCACTTTGCCCCATCGGGAGTGAACTGAACGTACCCAAGAGTAGATACACAAGTGCTTTAATCCTTCCCTGCAAGCCACTCCTATGGCAAACGGATTGATTAAAGCACTGAACGCAGGCA